>NW_024412395.1:91674224-91681233 GCF_014898765.1 Herpailurus yagouaroundi
TATTTAGAACTCTGCATCCCAAAGCAACAGAATATACTTTCTTCTCGAGTGCACATGGAACATTCTCCAAGATAGATCATATACTGGGTCACAAAACAGCCCTTCATAAGTTTACAAGAATTGAAATCATACCATGCATACTTTCAGACCACAATGCTATGAAGCTTGAAATCAACCACAGAAAAAAGTCTGGAAAACCTCCAAAAGCATGGAGGTTAAAGAACACCCTACTAACGAATGAGTGGGTCAACCAGGCAATTCGAGAAGAAATTAAAAAATATATGGAAACAAACGAAAATGAAAATACAACAATCCAAACGCTTTGGGACGCAGCGAAGGCAGTCCTGAGAGGAAAATACATTGCAATCCAGGCCTATCTCAAGAAACAAGAAAAATCCCAAATACAAAATCTAACAGCACACCTAAAGGAAATAGAAGCAGAACAGCAAAGGCAGCCTAACCCCAGCAGAAGAAGAGAAATAATAAAGATCAGAGCAGAAATAAACAATGTAGAATCTAAAAAAACTGTAGAGCAGATCAACGAAACCAAGAGTTGGTTTTTTGAAAAAATAAACAAAATTGACAAACCTCTAGCCAGGCTTCTCAAAAAGAAAAGGGAGATGACCCAAATAGATAAAATCATGAATGAAAATGGAATTATTACAACCAATCCCTCAGAGATACAAACAATTATCAGGGAATACTATGAAAAATTATATGCCAACAAATTGGACAACCTGGAAGAAATGGACAAATTCCTGAACACCCACACTCTTCCAAAACTCAATCAGGAGGAAATAGAAAGCTTGAACAGACCCATCACCAGCGAAGAAATTGAATCGGTTATCAAAAATCTCCCAACAAATAAGAGTCCAGGACCAGATGGCTTCCCAGGGGAGTTCTACCAGACGTTTAAAGCAGAGATAATACCTATCCTTCTCAAGCTATTCCAAGAAATAGAAAGGGAAGGAAAACTTCCAGACTCATTCTATGAAGCCAGTATTACTTTGATTCCTAAACCAGACAGAGACCCAGTAAAAAAAGAGAACTACAGGCCAATATCCCTGATGAATATGGATGCCAAAATTCTCAATAAGATACTAGCAAATCGAATTCAACGGCATATAAAAAGAATTATTCACCATGATCAAGAATGAATCACCAGGGATTCATTCCTGGGATGCAGGGCTGTTTCAACTTTCGCAAATCAATCAACGTGATACATCACATTAACAAAAAAAAAGAGAAGAACCATATGATCCTGTCAATCGATGCAGAAAAGGCCTTTGACAAAATCCAGCACCCTTTCTTAATAAAAACCCTTGAGAAAGTCGGGATAGAAGGAACATACTTAAAGATCATAAAAGCCATTTATGAAAAGCCCACAGCTAACATCATCCTCAACGGGGAAAAACTGAGAGCTTTTTCCCTGAGATCAGGAACACGACAGGGATGCCCACTCTCACCGCTGTTGTTTAACATAGTGCTGGAAGTTCTAGCATCAGCAATCAGACAACAAAAGGAAATCAAAGGCATCAAAATTGGCAAAGATGAAGTCAAGCTTTCGCTTTTTGCAGATGACATGATATTATACATGGAAAATCCGATAGACTCCACCAAAAGTCTGCTAGAACTGATACATGAATTCAGCAAAGTTGCAGGATACAAAATCAATGTACAGAAATCAGTTGCATTCTTATACACTAACAATGAAGCAACAGAAAGACAAATAAAGAAACTGATCCCATTCACAATTGCACCAAGAAGCATAAAATACCTAGGAATAAATCTAACCAAAGATGTAAAGGATCTGTATGCTGAAAACTATAGAAAGCTTATGAAGGTAATTGAAGAAGATTTAAAGAAATGGAAAGACATTCCCTGCTCATGGATTGGAAGAATAAATATTGTCAAAATGTCAATACTACCCAAAGCTATCTACACATTCAATGCAATCCCAATCAAAATTGCACCAGCATTCTTCTCGAAACTAGAACAAGCAATCCTAAAATTCATATGGAACCACAAAAGGCCCCGAATAGCCAAAGTCATTTTGAAGAAGAAGACCAAAGCAGGAGGCATCACAATCCCAGACTTTAGCCTCTACTACAAAGCTGTCATCATCAAGACAGCATGGTATTGGCACAAAAACAGACACATAGACCAATGGAATAGAATAGAAACCCCAGAACTAGACCCACAAACGTATGGCCAACTCATCTTTGACAAAGCAGGAAAGAACATCCAATGGAAAAAAGACAGTCTCTTTAACAAATGGTGCTGGGAGAACTGGACAGCAACATGCAGAAGGTTGAAACTAGACCACTTTCTCACACCATTCACAAAAATAAACTCAAAATGGATAAAGGACCTGAATGTGAGACAGGAAACCATCAAAACCTTAGAGGAGAAAGCAGGAAAAGACCTCTCTGACCTCAGCCGTAGCAATCTCTTACTCGACACATCCCCAAAGGCAAGGGAATTAAAAGCAAAAGTGAATTACTGGGACCTTATGAAGATAAAAAGCTTCTGCACAGCAAAGGAAACAACCAACAAAACTAAAAGGCAACCAACGGAATGGGAAAAGATATTTGCAAATGACATATCGGACAAAGGGCTAGTATCCAAAATCTATAAAGAGCTCACCAAACTCCACACCCGAAAAACAAATAACCCAGTGAAGAAATGGGCAGAAAACATGAATAGACACTTCTCTAAAGAAGACATCCGGATGGCCAACAGGCACATGAAAAGATGTTCAGCGTCGCTCCTTATCAGGGAAATACAAATCAAAACCACACTCAGGTATCACCTCACGCCAGTCAGAGTGGCCAAAATGAACAAATCAGGAGACTATAGATGCTGGAGAGGATGTGGAGAAACGGGAACCCTCTTGCACTGTTGGTGGGAATGCAAATTGGTGCAGCCGCTCTGGAAAGCAGTGTGGAGGTTCCTCAGAAAATTAAAAATAGACCTACCCTATGACCCAGCAATAGCACTGCTAGGAATTTATCCAAGGGACACAGGAGTACTGATGCATAGGGGCACTTGTACCCCAATGTTCATAGCAGCACTCTCAACAATAGCCAAATTATGGAAAGAGCCTAAATGTCCATCAACTGATGAATGGATAAAGAAATTGTGGTTTATATACACTATGGAATACTACGTGGCAATGAGAAAAAATGAAATATGGCCTTTTGTAGCAACGTGGATGGAACTGGAGAGTGTGATGCTAAGTGAAATAAGCCATACAGAGAAAGACAGATACCATATGGTTTCACTCTTATGTGGATCCTGAGAAACTTAACAGGAACCCATGGGGGAGGGGAAGGAAAAAAAAAAGAGGTTAGAGTGGGAGAGAGCCAAAGCATAAGAGACTGTTGAGAACTGAGAGCAAACTGAGGGTTGATGGGGGGTGGGAGGGAGGAGAGGGTGGGTGATGGGTATTGAGGAGGGCACCTTTTGGGATGAGCACTGGGTGTTGTATGGAAACCAATTTGACAATAAATTTCATATATAAATAAAAAAAAAAGAAAAATAGACATTCAAAACTAAACACCCTAAAGCATAATTTTAATGGCATTTCCGTAGAGCCTATACTGCATTCTGTCCCAATTTCTATTCTGAATATGGAACCCATATTGAGTCCAGGTCCAGGACCAAGCCAAAAAGCAGAGGACATCCAACTTTAAATGAAAAAAATATTGACTCCATAAATTTCTATATCATTTTTTAAGAAAGATATGTTTAATAGGAAAGCCATGATTCCTCACATAAAGTCCAGATTTTGTTTAAGAATCTAAAGGTAGAGTATAGGAAAAAAAAATAATAGCTGTGCTTCTTTATTGAAATGCTGGTGGTTTTAAATTTTTGACATGAATAATTGGATATGTCATATGTGAACCTACCAAGGAATAAAATACAGGTCATAAAATGTAAAGACATGATAGGACATATTTATAACCTCATAAAACAAACTGGCATTTTTAATATCTTAAGCTGGACACTTTACTGTATTTGTATATGGGTCCTCACTAAAAAGTCCTGTCCCTGATTTGAACATATCACATATGAGAGGTAAAAAGCGCAAGGTAGATGGGATATACAAATGTCATTCTGTTTATAATCCTCATTTTTTTAGGTTGGTGACATTCTGTCATATAACCAAGGTGATGATATATCTTTATAATAATCTGTAGAGTCCTACAGACTTTTCCAACAACATTTAGATCCTAACATATTATTTTTAATGCAATCTCAGCAGATAGAAATTAACAAAAGTTAGTGTAATGTTATAATTATAAAGAAAAACATGTATCCTTTTTTCAAACTCATTTTAATGTATTTTTTACAGACAATAGTTTTCTTTAAGAGCATTAATATAATTCAGTGTTTGTGAGGTATTATGGGAGGAGGTGTGAGTAGCCATCCAGGTGGCAGTAAAATGCAGTGAGCCCTAATATATAATATAATACATAATTCATTGTAATAACGGTGAAGAACACACATTGGGTAACATATCTTAATGGGCTAGTAAGTGAATGATGAAGAAAAGAGAGAACTTCAAGGTAGAAGCTGTAGAATAAATGAAGTAAGGGTAAGAAGACAGATTCTTAAAATATTTTTTTAAACCTGGTACATCAAATCATTCCCATGAAATTTAATTCTTTCTGACCAAATGGACGATCGACATGTCATTAACTAGTTAGTTACATATCAAACACGAGGTTCTTTTACAAGTTATGTCTCTTTTAATTCAGCTATTATTTAGATATTTCAGACAGAGACAATAAGTTGCCTTAAATTGTTTAGAAAACTAAGGTGCAAATAGAAAATATTTACTATTCCTACTATTAAAACATCTGCTTCCGTTCACCTAATCTGAGACAGACCAGATTGATTTGCTTACACATTCCTGGCTGCTTTTATTAAGTTCTTTCTATTCTGAATTTTGCTCTCCATATTAGCTACAATATAAAAGAAATTAAAATGGATATATTTTGTTTAAAGATATCAGAGGAGCTAAATTATTTCCATAATGAAGAACGGATTTAAACACAATCACTTAATCATACAACTTAAAGGTTATTACAAGGTCCTGTGTGACCTTGAATACTTATTTTTCCAGCAGTTTGTTATTTTATATGTTTTTTTCTTATGTGGACTAAAATTCCTACAATTAGAATAACTTCTTTTGGATGTAGAACAAAGAAAAGGCTTTATTGTGATTTTTATGCAGTATTTTTATGATATTTAGAAGATAACTGTTAAAAGTGTGCTCTGGTAGAATGGGCTTAAGAAAGATGGGAGGAAGAGTGCTTATGTAAAAGTAGCCTTCTCAGGCATGCTTCTCATTTCATTAGCGTGGATTAATTTATTAAATTAACTGGTTGCTCACCAATGCCTGCCCTAAGAATAAGTGGTAGAAAAGCCACTAAGTGTAAATGTGGGCTTTACAAGTGTGTCAGAAACAAAGGCAAATCCCTTAGAAGCATAGACTATTGTCAGGTGGATTTCCATGGAGTGCCCTCCCAGAGAAGCCTTAAGGAAGCATGAAGGTGTCAGAGAAAACAGATCCAGAGTTTGAGATGGCCATGGAAATACTCATGTTATAGCATACAAAAGATTCATTTCACTCCTCCACCTTTTCTCCTTCTCTTTCTGCCATGAATAACATGTATGAAATTACTTTATTATTTTTTTAAGTTCATTTGTTTATTTTGAGAGAGAGAGAGAGAGAGAACGGGAGAGCAGGAGGGGCAAAGAGAGAGGGAGAAAGAGAATCCAAACAGCCTCCGTACTGTCAGTGCAGAGCCCAATTCAGGGTTCTAACTCATGAAACATGAGGTCATGACCTGAGCCGAAATCAAGAATTAGTCACTAAATGGACTGAGCCACCCATGCACCCCTGTATGAAATTACTTTTAATCATGTAAAAAATATATTTATAAATACTGCACATGGACCTCCTACAAATCAGGTGTAGAAAAGATATGTCATTTCCTTGTTTTCTAGAAGTCAAGATAATTTGGAGTTGACTCTTTCTCCTAAGTGTAGCTAGAAATTCTACCTTAGTCATTCTTAGTGCATCCCATCCCTTGAATTGCAGTGAGGTTCCAGGACCTTATTCAGCCATAGTAATCAGGAGCCTTTTCTAGTCACTGGTTATCAGCCTACTGCTGGGATGCTCAATATCCCAGCTCTGTGGTGATATATGTTACTTTGGTGTCATTCATAGAACATTTTTGGACAAAGAGTGAGCCTTGGGCCTATGACCCAATCTTCCACATCAGCCATGAGACCATATCTGGGATGTGGCCACCTTCTCCAAGCACTGCAATGGAGTGGTATGAAATTCTTTCCTTCTCACAGAGCCTGATAAGCATCTCTACCCCTCTCACTCTTTCTCATTTTCCTTAGAAGCTTTCCAGCAACTTCTTCCCTTCAAAGATACTAGCTTGAGTTAAAATTTTACAATGGATAACAAAAACATCGCTTTTCGGCCTTTTAGCTAAGATCAAATGTAGTTTCTCTTCTTATCAGTTTACAATGGATAACAAATACCTTTGACTCCAGGTAGTTTCTGCTTTCTGTCCAGCCAACATTGTAGAGGCAAGGAATTGCAAAAGTTCTCTCCCTGATTAAACTGAGGTATAAGGGGGAAAATACCAGGAATATAAATGTTAATTGATATTTCAATAAATTATATGTCATAGAGGAATAGCCTCATGCTTTGATATCACCAGGCACACTGGTGATAAAGAAAAATTCATTCCAAAATATAATTTTAAACAAATACCTAGTTGCTATATCCTGAAAAAAAATTTAGTCTGATTTGTAAATAATTCATGTAACTATTTTACATACATTGAAAGTAAATTACATTTAAGACATTATATATGTTTTATTTATTAAAAATCATAAAATTATACAAATTCAACAGTGTCAGGAAAATCTGGAATGTATAGTCACTGTACTTAGTATAAAGAGATATTGAATAAAGACA
>NW_024412395.1:91681333-91716058 GCF_014898765.1 Herpailurus yagouaroundi
TTTTTTTTTTTTTTTTTTTTTTTTTTTTTTTTTTTTTGCTTTTATGTATTTTAGATTCTTGTTTGGTGGGTAGAAAGCTCTGGGGTCTGGAAAAGGATAACATCCTTAGGCCATTAGGTAAACAGAAAAATTGGACTGATTGAGAAAAATGATCTCTATTTAAATTGTGTTTACCATTTCCAGTATTTTCATTTCTAGAGAAGATATTAATAAAGAAATGTATCCTGACTTAGGAAGTTCAATCTGGGTTTAATTGTATTCCTTCTAGAGTTTCACATAACTTCTGCCAATAATCCCCATCTTTCACTCTTGCTTTCACTTGTTATAGAATTTATTAAAGAATAAGAAGAGGAGAAAATCGTAAGATACACCAGGGACTGGAATGAGAGTGTACAGATGGTTCCATACCATTCACTTTTAGAAAATGAAAATGACTCTGTGTGAAGTATCACCATAAGAGGTTGTGGGTTTTTTTGTGTGTGTGTTTTTTTTTTCCAACTCAGAAGGGTTAGGCATACATAGCAGGAAGAGAGACTAATGGGGAGCTGAATTTCCAAAAATAAACTTCTCATTTCACCATTTCACATCAAGCCACTCTGAAAAGAAGCTGGTAGCAGCAATAGGATAAAGTTTCAAGGGGTATTGAACATGTGGCACAGCTAATGTCCCCTGATTGGCTTACAATATGTCACCATATTGTCTTTACCTATGGTTCCATCCTCATTCAAAATTTTAAAAGTGATCATTTTTACTGACATTTTACTTTCACAGTGGAAAAATGGGGCCCTTAGATTGATACCATCAAGGATGGTGACAAAGAATTCATTAATTTAATACTTTTAAGAAACTTTTGTTCCTAAGGGTAAGCTTGTGAATTAAGATCAGAAGTTTAAGCCTAATTAAATTCTACTTTTAATGAGAAAAATAAAAACTAAAATACCGTCAGTTTCTATAGGTTTTCAGGTAGAAATAATTCTTATATCATTTGGGTTGATATACAATTCTTTTTTTTTTCCTAAGGTAATTGAAATCCTCATAAGTGTAGTAAGTTCATTTTTAAACAACATAATCAGTATTTTTGGGTGAAAGGGAAGGATATTGGACTAAGATTAAGTATTGGGAAGTAGTGATATCTCTTCACAGTTCGTGCACATCTTCAGTTTCATTAATAATTAGAAATATTTATTGAGTACCTCCTCTGGTTATTGCTATCAGACAATAAACATGCCAGATAAGGCCAGAGTCTTCATGGGGTATGTAACTTTAGGCAGGACTGATGGGAGGGAGAGATTTCAAGAACATGAATAAGCAATCAACCTAATTTCACCTAGTGATTGGTCCTATGAAGGAAATAGGATGATGTGACAGATGGGTGTTCTGTGTCCGTTCATCTTTCACCCATTTATGGTCACCAGACACCAAGCTTTGAATGAAAGCTCTGAGCGTAAGGAAACAGCTGGATTGAATCTCTTTTCTCAAAAATCCAATCCTTGGATAATCTAAGGTTTTTTTTCCTCTCATTTCAGCCCTTCTTTGTCTACTTTCTGTTTTTCTTGCTGGGATTCCTACTCTCCTAGAGTAAAGCTTCTGTGTCTAGAAGTCTTGCCTTTTGCCACTAACTTTTCTCATTACTGATATCTGGTTTCTGACACAAATCTCTTCCAAGACCTGTTGTCCTGGAAAACAGGTATAAGATTCAAATGTATCAGTGTGGTTACTTGTGATTATATTATATTAAAATATTTTGTATCCATTAATCTATCCATGGACACAGGTTTCTTCCACATCTCCATGATTGCAAATAATGCTGTAATAAACATAGGGGTGCATATATCTTTGTGAATTAGTGGTTTTTTGGAGGGGAAATACCCAGTAGTGGGATTACTGGATCATATAGTACTTCTATTTTTAATATTTTGAGGAACCTCTATACTGTTTCCTATGGTGGTTTTGCCAATTTACATTCCCACCAACAATACACTAGGCTTCTCTTTTCTCCATGTTTCTCTCCAACACTTGTTACTTACTATCTTTTTGGTACCAGCCATTCTGATAAGTGCAAGGTGATATCTCATTGTGGTTTTGATTTGCATTTTGATTTGCACTAATCTGATGATTAGTGCTGATGAGCATTTTTTTCATGTGCCTGTTGGCTATCTGTATGTCATCTTTGCAAAAGTCTATTTAGGTCCTTTGCCCATTTTTTAATCAAATTATTTGGTTTTTTTTGGTGTTGAGTTGTGTTAAGTTCTTTATATATTTTGGATATTAACTCCTTATCAGATATATCATTTGCAAATGATCTTTTCCCATTTATTAGGTTGCCTTTTTCTTTTATTGATAGTTCCATCTCTGTGCAAAAGCTTTTTATTTTGGTGTAGTCCCAATAGTATATTTTTGCTTTTGTTTTATCTACAAATATGTTGCTAAAGCTGATGTCCTAGAGATTACTGCCTATGCTACACACACACACACACACACACACACACACACACACACACACACACTGGAAAATTACTCAACCATAAAAAAATTAATGTGATCAGGGTGCCTGGGTGGCTCAGCGGGTTAAGCATCAACTTCGGTTCAGGTCATGATCTCACAGTTCATGAGTTCAAGCCCCACATTGGGCTCTGTGCTGACAGCTCCAAGCTTAGACCTGCTTCGGATTCTGTGTCTCCCTCTCTCTCTGCCCCTCACCTGCTCTCACTCTGTCTCTCTCTCAAAAATAAATAAACATTTTTTTAAAAAAGCTTAAAAAATGAGATTTTTGATTTGCAACAACATGGCACAGCATGGATGGACCTAGAAGATACTATGCTAAGTGAAATAATTCAGAGAATGACAAATACCATATGATTTTGCTTATATGTGGAATCTAAAGTTAAAAGTAAATGAACAAACAAAAAATAGAAATGGACTCATAAATACAGAGAACAAACATGGTTGGTAGTGAGGAAGGTATAAGGGATGGACAAAATAGGTAAAGGAGATTATGAGGTACAGACTTTCAGTTATAAAATAAATAAGTTGTAGAGATGAAAAGTGAAGCACAGGAAATATAATCAATAATATTGTAATAATGTCTAGTGACATGATGACAACATTTATTGTGCTGAGCACTGAGTAATGTACATAATTTTCAAATCTCTATGTTGTACACTTGAAACAAATATAACATGGTACATCAACTATACTTTATATATCTATATATATCTACTTTTATTTATATATATATATAAGTAGTGAGAAGTTAAATAGATGATTTCAGAAGTGGTTTTTGGTTTTCAAGTATTTAATGTTACATCTGTTGATCAGCTTATAGTTAACAGTGAGTCACTTGCAATCATCTTTGAAGCTAATTTATTTCCCTTTTTGTTTAAATTATTCTTAAAGATACGCTTCAAAACAACTCTCCTGACCATTTTTGAATATAAAAAAGACATTTAATACTTTTAAGTCATAGAATTTGTAGAAGGAAAAGTTCTTTAAAAAACTGACCTAACTACACAAAATACAAAAGCAGCACCATATGATTGAAGTGTATAAGCTTTCACTCTTTCTTATTCAGGTCTGAGTCTCAGGCACACGAGGGATTGGCTTCCCTCTTCCACCTCATAAGACATAAGTTCTAAAGCAGAAGTAATTATTTTACTTAGTCTGTTAACTTTGAGAATCCCAGACCATGAGAGTCAACTCAGTAATGGGACATTTTATTTCTAATTCTTTCTGTCTTTTGTAATACTATTCACGGGCAATATTTGAATCAGTTTAGATTGGGTAGTAGGTACCAAATGACCTAGAAGGTATGGATGGCAGGGAACAAACCTGTGCCCTGAAAGTAAAGGAAGAGTTCAGGTATTTACTAAAGAAGTAGTTTATTACTGCATCCTTAAGAACAGTGGCACTGGGGCACCTGGGTGGCTCAGTCGGTTGAACATTAGACTCTTGACTTTGGCTCAAGTTATGATCTCACAATTCGTGGGAATGAGCCCCACATCGGGTTCTGCAATGACAGTGTCAAGGCTGCTTGGGATTCTCTCTCTTCTCTCTCCCTGCCCCTCACCCTGCTCACATTTGCACATACACTTTCAATCTCTCTTTCTCAAATAAATAAAATTAAATTTAAAAATTAAGTAAATAAATAAATAAAAAGAACTTTGGCAGTTATATTCATTCTCATGTTCATTCTTACTCTTATGAGTATCATGTGCTGGATTAAAACATAAACAAAAGACAAAACAAAATAAATAAAATAAGAAATGCCAAGGAAACTCAGTACAGGCAATCAGATGATAACTGGGATTTTAAAGAAATCTTTAGGGACACCTGGGTGTCTCAGTCCCTGCGTTGGGCTCTGTGCTGACAGCTCAGGGCCTGGAGCCTGCTTCAGATTCTGTGTCTCCCTCTCTCTCTTCTCCTCCCCTGCTCACACTCTGTCTCTCAAAAATAAATAAAGATTAAAATATTTTTTTAAAGAAATCTTTAATTCATATACATTTGAAAGGAAAACTCTGGCTAAACCAAGGATCATCACATCAGGCAGTGTGTGTGTGTGTGTGTGTGTGTGTGTGTGTGTGTGTGTATTTATTTATTATTCATTTTTGAGAGACAGACAAGTGCAAGTGGGGGAGGAACAGAGAGAGAGGGAGGCACAGAATCCGAAGTGGGATCCAGGCTCTGAGCTGTCAGCACAGAGCCCGATGCTGGACTTGAACTCATGAACCGCAAGATCATGACCTGAGCTAAAGTCAGACACTTAACCAACTGAGCCACCCAGGCACCCAAGCAGTGTGTGTTTATAAACCTACATTCAGAAAAACGTAGGCTCTGGTGTGTAGCAGTTGCCAATTTCCATGGTATAAATACTACCACCATGACCAATTTCAAATGACCCAAGTGAAGTCACTGAATGTGGAATTAGGAAAATATATAAACCACTATCTTATAAAGCAACATAAGTCAACTGCAATGGGCCACTGTATCAGACCACATAACTTTTGTTTTATGTGTTTCTAATGTTTCTAATTCATAAAAGTTGATTTATTTGGTACTGTGGAGTATGGGTTAATACAAATTAATTTTATAGGCAATAAACATTTCACCTTTATTGAAACACTTTAAATAGCAATGAAACACTTTAAATAGTAACTATTTCTTAATGAAAATCCTCCTAAAATGAATGTTGCATTTTTCTACCTGCAAAGCAAAATTTCATCACTGGCTGATAACCCAAAGCCCTCACTTGACATAATAGGCAGTGTGGAAGATTGTGTAGGTAGTGGTTAAAAGTACATGGTATTAAGCCAACTGTTTGGGAAGAATAATCCTACCTCCATCACTACGTGCATGTGTGATATTGAGCAAGTTATCTAGACTTTGTATACTTTGGTTTCCTTATCTTCAAACTGGATAAATTATAAGTGTAGTTGGTTCTTCTTATTCAAGATTGTTATATTTTATAAAATCACCAGAAACACTGGATTAGTGAATATGGAAACATTGTGCCCAGGGGAAATACAGGGTTAGTTTCCTGCAAGTTGATTTGTCAATTAATCAATATTTAACCTAGTTTTGTGTGTGTTTCTGTTTAAAGATGCATTATTTAATATGTATTTGTTGATTTATTCACACTGAAATTCTAGTCAAAAAGCACTATTTGCTGACATATGAACAAAGTTTGTCTAACCATTTTCTGCATAAGTGATATTACAGCTTTCACGCACTTACAGACACCAGACAACACTGCACTGGGGAGGCACTTTAAACAGCAAAGCCACAAAAATCACCACAAAAAAGCACAAAACTGTGAAAAAAAAATAAAACCACGGAACTAAGTAGACTGCAAAGGGACAATGCTTACAGTAGGAGAGCTGGAACAAGAAGGCAGAGTTCTACTTAGCTTGACCTCAGCGTGCAATGTCACATCCTGTGACTTGAAATTTTTTGCCACTCTGTGCATGTCTATATCTATGAACGTCTACGAAAGCATTGATTTGGGTGTTATAAATACATGTTAGTGAGTAGACAGTTCACAAATCCAGAATCTGTGAATAGATAGGGCCAGTGGTACTTCACAGTGCTGTTTACACATGCAAAATGCTTAGGATAGTTAGCACTCAACAGGTGTGTTTAAACTACAATTTTAAAAGTAGGGGCTGTTGGAATATACAGAATTATTTGCTTTTGCCTTTATTAATTTGCCCCAAGATGTCATTTCAATATTTGGTCTTTTTATTTTAGTTTTTCCTTTATCCAGTTTACTGGTATAAACTGCCAAGCGTCTACTTTTTCTTACTGTTACCAGTTGTGCACTCCAGCCTCTTAACCCTCTCCCTTTGCAAAACCCTGCTCTTTGCAAAAACAGGTCAGTTGAGGGGCGCCTGGTTAAGCATCCGACTTCGACTCAGGTCATGATCTCGGGGTCCGTGAGTTCGAGCCCCGCGTCGGGCTCTGTGCTGACTGCTCAGAGCTTGGAGCCTGTTTCAGATTCTGTGTCTCCCTCTTTCTCTGACCCTCCCCCGTTCATGCTCTGTCTCTCTCTGTCTCAAAAATAAATAAACATTAAAAAAAAATTTAAAGCAAAATTTAAAAACAAACAAACAAACAAAAAACAGGTCAGTTGACTCATCAGAAAATCTGAGTGAGGACTTGAGAGTACTCTGAGTGAATCCCCAGCTCTACTATAGTTATTTAATTTATTCACTTTTTGCTTCTATTCCCTAAATCCTGGCTGTATTCCAAATATTTTGAGCTTACCAAGAATCTGCCCTATGTTTACACATGTGGAGTGGAATTTTATTACCATTTGGGGGTAAGGCTCAGATTGTATGTTTATTGCCAAGGGTTTTGGCCAAGAAATTTTATAGTTTCGAAGCTGTGGCCTGTTCATGAGCCTTCCTGGGTGAGATACTCAAACTACATGATAGTTTATTATGTCATGATAGGTTATAGTGAACTTTAAGATAGGGCTTATGGAAGACTCCCTGATAGATTTTGTTTAAAAATCACTCTCTCTACTAAATGTTCAACTGAATTCCATGGTCACAAGGAAACTATTGCATGATGGATTTTATATAATTTACAGTAATATAAAACAAAAGGCTCTCATTATTAAAGTGTTGTTAACTTTTGAAGCCAAATTTTGGATGTCACTTGAGGATTTTGCCTTGCTGAGACGCTAATTCTGGTGGGTCTTAAAATAGCTTATATATAAACTTTTAAAAATAAACCAGGGTGGGGAGGAATCCCTCAGTGAACTGGATGTTATGAATTACAGTATGAGGATTTAAATAGGTTTCACTAATGTTCATGTTGGATTCTTAGATTTAGGTTTCACAAAGAATTATTGGCTAAGCCTAGTGATAAATTTTATTATCGCAGGTTGACTCAATTATATAAACACTATTTAAAATCCAGGTATTACTAAGTATTAATAAGGTAATGAATGCTAATCCTCTTTTTCAAAACAAGAATAGATTTTTTTTAGCTTTTATCTTCAGAGATCTATATTGTGCTGCTTTTTTGTAAATGTTCCATGCCTCTCTTAATATTTTGTTGATCTGTAAATTCATACAGGCTTGAAGTTTTAAAGGTGCAATTGCATATTCAATATTAATAGTGTTAAAACAAACACACCAAAGAAAATAAAACTCCTAAAATTTAATGCCTCATGAAGAGAAACTATGTTAAAATGTTGTCATCTTGTATGTTAGCATATGTATGGGAAATACGTTTTAAATGAAAATGTATCTGCTCTAGAAGAGTAGATAACTTTGTTTTATAATGAGTAGAAAGTTCAGAAAAATATTCATCATTCACTTACCAGAATAATAAATTAAATCAAGGGAAAAGAGGAAATAAAGGAAAAGCAGGAGGTGAGTTAATAAACAGCCATTGCTTATGAACTAACTTCTTCCTACAAAAATGTTGGGAAAACAGCCGACAGGGCAACAGAGAGAAAATTGCATCAGGCTTCAGTGTTTATGTTTTTGATGGAAGTGTACAAATCATTTCCATCCCTTGTGGTGCTGTCATGCTCCATCACTTTAGTCCATTTTCACCTTGCAAAGAAATTTTGAATGGAACTCCCTGCTCTGACAGCTAATTAATCTCTCACAAGCCTGCTCTTGCAGCCTGTCTGCCTGGAATGCCCCACACCTTAAACCAGTGGCTTGTGAGCAGATTTCTTTCCCCCTTCAGCAGTTCTTTCTTCTGTTAAGCTATGTGAAGACCCAGCTTTTCCTTTTCATTTGGGAAACTATGTGAGCTACATCATTGAGAAATTGCTCCCTCTATCCCAACAGCATATATGAATATACTCCTAAATAAATGAATTGGGTTTTAATGAACCACAAAGGCTGAATATAAATTCTAGACATGCACAGTATTTTACCAATAGTGTGTATATGCAAGAACACCTATTAGAACAATGCATTTTCTGTGTACGTATATTTGTTATATCTTTGTTAGGATGAACCAGATATAATCATATTTGTAATACTGTTGCATTTGCTTTAAATATACTACCAAATTTTGGAATATACTTTTTAGTTTAATGGAAAATTATATCTGTTAAAAAATACTTTAAGTTAAAAGCATAATTCTTTGTAAATTGAAATGCTTCAATTAAAAATATCATATTCAGGGGCGCCTGGGTGGCGCAGTGGGTTAAGCGTCCGACTTCAGCCAGGTCACGATCTCGCGGTCCGTGAGTTCGAGCCCCGCGTCGGGCTCTGGGCTGATGGCTCAGAGCCTGGAGCCTGTTTCTGATTCTGTGTCTCCCTCTCTCTCTGCCCCTCCCCCGTTCATGCTCTGTCTCTCTCTGTCCCAAAAAAATAAATAAACGTTAAAAAAAATAAAAAAAAATATATCATATTCAGAATTTTTCTCTTTAGTAAATAGTCTTCTAAAAAGTTACAACTAATGAACTACTTACAAATAATAATCTTAATTTTGTCACAGATAGAAATCTATTCACTAACATTTGATAGGTTAGAAATATTAATCATTGTTTTATATATTGTTCATGCTGTTTCTTTCTTATGCATTCATCTGCATCCATTGTGTTTTCTCTCACTTGTATTGTGTTCATTAAATCTCTTGTGGATTTTTATTTTTTATGTTTTCTTTCCTGTTTACTTCCTTTTAATTAAACATAAAAGACCTCCCAGGAGCTATGTAAATACATACCTTTAGAAAGGAAAAGATGTATATGCTAATGGTATAACTATTTTTTAAATGTTTATTTATTTTAAGAGAGAGCGGGGTGGGGGGGGAGAGGCAGAGAGAAGGAGAATCTTAAGCAGGCTCTCTGCTCAGTGTGGTGACCCAATGGTATAGCTATTTTAAATATCAAAGATTCTCTGTCCATCTATGAAGATGCATGTACTTGATCCATGCTTGTATGAGAAACATACTTGATAAGAGAATGGGATCACTATAAATATTCAGTTATTCACAGAAATATATATTCTAGAATATTTACAATGCCATAAATATCAGGAGAGTGAAGGTAGAGGGAAAAAGTATTTTGGCAAGCCATATTTGTTTTTAGTTGTTTAGTTGAAGTAATATATCCATCCAGTGCAATGAACAGTTGTTAACTGTTCAATTAGATGAGTTTTAACAAATGTATATAACTTTGAAACTAATGCAGATATAGACGATTTCTGTGACCACAGAAAGTTTCCTTGTGTCTTTATTTAATCAGTGCCTACTCCCTCTAGCAAATACTGTTCTGGTTTCTATAACCACATATTATCTGTTCTTCTTTTTTTTATCTTTTTCTTTTCAAGTTTTTGTTTAAATTTAAATTCATTTAAATTCTAGTTAGTTAAATATGGTAAAATTGGTTTCAGGTATAGAATTTAGTGATTCATTACTTACATATACACCCAGTACTCATCACCATAAGTGTCCTCCTTAATACCCATCAACAATGTAGCCCATCCGCCACCCACTTCCCTCCATTAATCAACCCTCAGTTTGTTCTCTATAGTTAAGAATCTCTAATGGCTGTCTTTCTCTCTCTCTCTCTTTTTTTCCCTGTCCCCTGTGTTCCTCTGTTTTGTGTCTTAAATTCCATATATGAGTGAAATCATATGGTATTTTTTTTCTCTGACTTATTTCGCCTAACATAATACATTCTAGATCTATGCACATCATTGCAAATGGCAAGATTTCATCCTTTTTGATAACTGAGTAATGTGTGTACATGTACATGTACTGGGTAATGTATGTACATACATACATACACACACACATATATACACCACATCTTCTTTCTCCATTCATCAGTTGATCGACATTTGGGCTCTTTCCATAATTTGGCTCTTGTTGAAATCCTGCTGTAAACATCAGGGTGCACATGCTCCTTCGAGTCAGTATTTTCATGTCCTTTGGGAAAATACCTAGTAGTGCAATTTCTGGGTCATCAGGTAGTTCTATTTTTAACTTTTTTGAGGAATCACTATATAGTTTTCCAGAGTGGCTGTACCAGTTTGTATTCCCATCAGCTATGTAAGAGGGTTCCCTTTTCTCCATGTCCTTGCCAATATGTTTTGTGTCCTGTGTGGGGTGATAATCTCACCGTGGTTTCGATTTGTCTTTCTCTGATGATAAGTGATGTTTAACATCTTTTCATGGGTCTGTTAGCCATCTGGATGTCTTTGGAAAATGTCTGTTCATATCTTCTGCCCATTTCTTAACTGTATTATTTATTTTAGGGGTGTTGAATTTTAAAAGCAACTTACGGAAATCTGTTGCATTTTGATACACCAATAATGAAGCAGTAGAAAGAGAAATCAAGGAATCATTCCCATTTAGAATTGTACAAAAACCATAAGATACCTAGGAATCAACCTAACCAAAGAGGTAAAAGATCTATACTCTAAAAACTATAGAATACTTATGAAGGAAATTGATGAGTACATAAAGAAATGGAAAAACATCCCATGCTCATGGATTGGAACAACAAATATTATTAAGATGTCTATGCTACCCTAGGGCACCTGTGTTGCTCAGTTAGGTGAGTGTCCAAATTCCAATTTCAGCTCAGGTCACAATCTCATGGTCATGGGATCAAGCCCTACATTAGGCTCTGCACTGAGCATGGAGCCTGCTTAAGATTCTCCCTCTCTCTCTGCCACTCTCTTCTGCTCATGCTCGCTCTCTCTGTCTCTCTCTCTCTTTCTCTCTCCCTCCCTCCCTCTCAAAATAAATGAAGAAACATTTTTCAAAAAATTGCTATACCTTTAACATACATCTCCTTTCCAAAAGCACGTATTTACATAGCTCCTGAGCTTGATGTAGGGCTCCCTGCTGGGTGTGGAGGCTGCTTAAGATTCTCTATCCTTCTCCCTTTGCCCTTCCCCAAACCCTACTTTCTTCTCTCTATCAAAAAAAAAAAAAAAAAAAAAAGCCTGTACTGCCCAAAGCTATCTACACATTTAATGCACTCCCTTATCAAAATACTAGCAGTTTTCACAGAGCTAGAACAATCCTAAAATTTGTATGGAACCACAAAAGACTCCAAGTAGCCAATGCCAGCATTATTTTCTCCATACACATGTTTCCATCAGGTGCCATTTTCATTCAGTGTGAATAACTTCTTTTTAGCATTTCTTATAGGAAAGATTTACTGGTGTTGAATTTTCTCAGCTTTCATTTATCTGAAAATTTATTTCATTCTCATTATGGAAGGTATTTTTAACTGATTATTGGATTTTCAGCCCTTAAATGTGTTCTATTATATTGTGTCTCTATTTTTTTCTGCTGAGAAGTAAGCTGCCATGTATACCATTGTTTCCTACATGTTGTGTTTCTTTTATCTATAGCCATTTAAAGATTTTTGTTTTATATTTTGCTTTTAGTAATTTGACTATGAAATGCTTAGATATGTTCTATCTGTTATTAACTCTCTTGGACTTTGTTGAGTTTCTTGGATCTGTATATTGGTATTTTTCATCAAATTGGGGAATTTTGTAGTTATTATTTATTCAGAAATGTGCTACTCCTCTCATTCTCCTACTCTCCACCCCACTCTGGAAACCCATTATTTATCCATTAGACTATGTGATATTTCCCTACTGATGACTGATCTATGATATAGATATTTACTATATCTATATTTTACTATATACTATATTTTTACTCTGTTATTCAAATTAGATAATTTCTGTTAATCTGTATTCAAGCCCACCTATCCTTTTTCTGTAATATCCATTTTGCAAATGATCTTTGATCATCATTTGCAAAAGATCAATGATATTTTTATTTCACATATTGTACTTATTAATTCCTCCCTGTGCTTCTTTTTTATAGTTTCCACTTTTTTTAAAGTTTATTTATTTTGAGAGAGAGAGAGAGAGAGAGAGAGAGAGAGAACACAAACAGGGGAAGAACAGAGAGAGGGAGGGAGAGAGAGAATCCCAAACAGGACCCACATTGTCAGTGCAGAGCCCAACATGGGGCTTGATCTTACAAACTGTGGGATCATGACCTTACCTGAAATTAAGAGTCAATCACTGAACCAACTGAGCCACCCAGGCACCCCTCCATTTATCTTCTGAGATTCTTTATTTACACATGCATTGTAACTGTGTCTTTTTATCCTTAAACATTTATAATAGATGGTTGAAGTCTTTTTTGTCTTCTATGATCAACATTTGATTCATCTTAGAATCTCTATTACTGAGATTTTATCTTGATTATGGATCACATTTACTACATCTTAACATGTGTAGTAATTTTTTAAAATTATGTGCTGGATGTTGTTAATGGCAATTACAGGTAGTCTATATTAGGTGGTCTTTCTGTGAAAGGTAGTGAGTTCTGTCCTAGTGACTAGTTTCATTATCAGCAGATTCTTTTTTGCCCTTTCTGTCTTGGTTTCATTTTTTGGCAAGACAAGTCTACTTTGGTTTTGAACTTAGTTAATGAAGATGACCCTCACTTTTACTGTGGGGTCTTTCTGGAGTCCCAACTGAAAGTATGAGGTGCCCAGTGAGTTCTCTTCACTCTGGTTGGGATTAAAGCACAGTGTCTTCCAACAGCCCCTGGTCTCTGGTATTACTGTTCAGCTCTCAGCTACAGATTTCCTAGGGGGAAATCTCTGCTAGGACTATTGAATCTTACTCTGTAGAAATGCCATCTAGACCTTGACAAACAATTTCTAGAAAATCCCAATAAAAACTACTGCCATTCCAGTGCAGTTCCCTTTTCTCAGGTAGCCCACACTGCAAATTCCAGGCATATAAGCAGCCCTAACTGTTCTCACTGCCTTTTGTCTCACAGAGACTTCAATTCTACTGGGGTCCTGCTGTTACATTTAATAGCAGGGAAGTGCTTCCAAGCAGAAAGTCAGGAGGGTAGTGGAGCTCATGTTGAGCTTTTTCATTCTCTAAAAGATTACCATCTTGTGCTGTGTTTAGTTTAATGCCATAGAACAGTTGTTTTACATAATTTGTGTAATTTTATATTTATTTATTGTGTGGGGAGCAGTAAAGTACTGGTTACTCTACATGGTTAGAAACAAATTCTAACAAGACGTTTTTATTGTTAGATAAAGGAGATAGTGGAGATTGCCATAGATGAGACAGATTGAAGGTGGTAAGGGAGGCAGGGGCCTTCAGAGTTAATACAGAGCTTGTGACTCAAGGGGTTTTGCAACAAGATACATCTATACTTTAAAATACAAAAATGGAAGAGTGATGAACTTAGGGATCGGGACAATAACACACTTGGTGGTAAGTCTTTGTGGAAGACAACAAACCTGATTAGAAATTAGATATAACATACGTCCAGTTTTTTCTTTCTGCTATTTAATTTGGCAAGTAGCTGTCCCATTCAAAAATAAGTCATAATAAAAAGAAACCAACCCTGAACTTATGAAGAATTATAAAAATGGAAGAATAAATTAATATAAACAAAATTCTACTAGGGACTATATAATGCAGAAGGAATTACCTAAGCAAAGTTATCAATAATTCAGATAGAAAATACACTATATTTTCAAAGATTACAGAAATGTTATTTTTAATTTATTTTATATGATGAAATATCAAAAATGTTCAAGCATTTCATTATGATTTTATAAGACAGTAGACATATATGAAAAGTAGACTGAGAAATATCAGCAAATAAGTGCAATAGAAAACATAAACCAAAGCTTTTGATGGCTCCCCTCTACACACACACACACACACACACACACACACACACACACAAATAAACACAATTGAGAATTATAAAGAGCAGGGGTGAAAAAATGAAAAAAAAAAAAGGATATAAGCATCACAAACAAAATGTTAGCTGTAGAGACAAATGAGACAAAATAAAAATAAAACCTGGTTGGTGTTCCTAGGAAAAAAAAATGGAATAAATGGAAGAGAAAAACATAAAGATATAATGGAAGCAACTTTCGTAGAATAATTATAGTCTGAGAATAATAGATGGAAATAGCTATCAAGTCATGCCATGGTAAAATTTCTGAACAGTGGTGTTTGTGAAAGACCTACGTGGCTAATGTGCATAGAAAGCCTATCATCCACAAAGGTAGTTGAGTGGAAATGGGAACAGAGATTAGGCTGGCTTCAGACTTTGCCTGTGGTATAAGACAGTGGAAAATTTCTTCATAAACATTTGAGAAAAAATTGATGAAACAAGATATTATAGCCAGTCAAAATTGCTCTTGAAGTAATGAATGATGAAGAAAATGTAAAAAAAAAAATATGGGTACAGAGGATTAATTTAAATATATGTTAAATAAAAATTAGGAGGACAGGTGGGGGTCACTAAGCAACTATGAAATTTGTGAATACTGATCAAATATGTGTTATGATTTTTGATGTTGTAGTATTAACAATGTGATTTTAAAATTGGGAGGTAAGTATAAAAAGAGGGAGGAATTATACATTTGTTCATTTCCTTTTTTAATTCTACTTTTCTATAAGTTATAAAATAATTAAAAATAATGTAATTTTAATATTTTTTCTTAATGTTAGGATGCCTCTTAGGGAATGATATTTCACAATAATAAAATATTTACTGGACTTTCAGCACTGCCTTTAATTCCGCTTATTTTGTTTTATAGTTAAATCCTATATAACTTAAAAATTTACTACTTTAATAAAATAAATATATTATTCTTATTTTTCTGTTAAATCTCTCTCTGTCTCTCTGTTTCCCCATAAAGCTATGGAGAAAGAATAATTACTCTTCTGGAATAATTACCTTAATAGTTAAGTGTCATTATTTCAATATGGTGGGCATTGGAGTATAAACTTTTATTTTTTTTTTTAAATTTTTTTTTCAACGTTTATCTACTTCTGGGACAGAGAGAGACAGAGCATGAACGGGGGAGGGGCAGAGAGAGAGGGAGACACAGAATTGGAAACAGGCTCCAGGCTCTGAGCCATCAGCCCAGAGCCCGACGCGGGGCTCGAACTCGTGGACCGCGAGATCGTGACCTGGCCGAAGTCTGATGCCCAACCGACTGCGCCACCCAGGCGCCCCGAGTATAAACTTTTAAAGAAATGTTTTATACTTATGTTTTGGGAATCATTAGAAAATAGCATGTAAAATGTCTATATAACACAATAAGTCCTTAAAAATAAAAAAGAAATTATTCTGTACATTTTAGTACTAACCTCAAAAAAGGAAAAAACTGTCAGAAGTAAAATCCAGGCATACTTATAAATATCCAAATATATTAGCTTAAAGGACTAGGTATTATGTATTTTAAGCTTATGAACCATATGGTCTCTTTTACAACTCTGCTATAGTAGTGGGAAAGCAGCAACAGACAAGTGTAAACAAATTGGAATCTTCTTTTTTTTTTTTTTTTTTCAACGTTTATTTATTTTTTGGGACAGAGAGAGACAGAGCATGAACGGGGGAGGGGCAGAGAGAGAGGGAGACACAGAATCGGAAACAGGCGCCAGGCTCTGAGCCATCAGCCCAGAGCCCGACGCGGGGCTCGAACTCACGGACCGCGAGATCGTGACCTGGCTGAAGTCGGACGCTTAACCGACTGCGCCACGCAGGCGCCCCACAAATTGGCATCTTCTAATAAAACATTTGCAAAAATAGGCAGCCAGTCTATATGCCATAGTTTGTTAACTCCTGATATATACTGACCCATATCATCAGCTTTAATAATCAAACTATTATCAAGCTCTCTCAGAAATATTGAGATAAAGATGCTAACACAGAATGGTCCTAATTAATGAATTTATTGATTTTACTTTCTTGTTCCTGACATTAATTAATATAATACTTAATTTTGATATGGAAAGATTCAATCACAGAGAGTGTCACTGAGTAACTTACATATGTGTTAATATATTCATAAATCTTAATATCTTTTGATTTTTTTAAAAAACATCAAAATCAAGTGAGCAGGAACAAACTTTGCTCCTAACAGTTCTTAGATGCTATGCTCAGTTTGACTTCTTCCCTTCCCGTTTACATATATGACCTTGGTCAGAGAATCCCAGAATGTTGGAGCTGGATTGGACCTCTCAGTACCTCAAATTAAGTAATCTCATTCATACAGGAAGGAAAGCTGCTGGCACTGAGATTGAATAACTTGCTCCTGGTCACCCTGCTAGCTCTTGTCAAAGTTAGGAACTGGAACACCGTCTCCTGCCTCCCATTGCAGAGGTTTTCCCACTATGCCAGACTACCAAATATGGCATGGCTCAAGCCAGAAAGGAGCCAGTTGGTCAGAGCTTAAACAACTGGTTATCTTATTAGAAATATGCTTATATTGACTCCTGTGTTCTCAGCACTGTTAATTATCCTGCTTCTACTCTTTCTCTGTTTTTAAAATATGCTTATCACTGAAGTTCATTAAAAGCAATTAAGCATTACAAACAGGGAATAATGCTGCTCTGTATATACTCTGTTTCCTTAAAAAAAAAAAAAAAAAAAACTTTGATAAAGTGGCAAAAGGCAAAACTGCAGTTTTATTTCTTTCTTAGTTATTTCTAACAGTAGAGATCAGAATCAAATTCAGTGGGTTTAGAATGAAGCCTGAACATTTGCCTTCCATTGTTTTCTTTTCTTAGCATATTCGTTTATTAGATGGGGACTATTTTTATTTAATCATTTCGTGAGAAGGAATAAATGACAGTTGGTGTGACTTTATAAATTGAAGGTAACTTAAATTTAGTCAGTTGCATGCTACTAATTCTATAAAGTGCTTAGGATGTCAAGTGACTATAGAATTTTCCCTTAAAATGTGGCTTTTGTGTATTTTTGTCATTTACAAAATTATGCTTCAGATACTTAAATTATCTTCATTAGCATTGTGTAGACAGCATAAGAAACATTTAGGTGCTAACTCCTAAAACTTGAACTCTCCATTTCTGTCTACACAGTGAAAGATGCAGATGCACTTTGTATGGACATGTGGATTCTGTGAACAGCATTGAGTTTTTTCCTGGTTCCAACACTCTTCTCACAGGTTCTGCAGATAAGACCCTGTCTGTATGGGATGCAAGAACAGTAAGCAAATCTTCAGCCCTTTTTTGGTGTTGATAAGTCTAATCACTCTTGGTCACTCTTTAGGTTCTGGGTGCAACTTATAAAGTAATTGTGCAAGGGCATGGAAGGTAAAAAATGGGAGTGTGTTCCTATTTACAAGGTCTTGCTTAGGTACTCTTACCTACCCTGCCTCCTGTATGTGTAGGGGTTACAAAAATAATGCAATGACTTCATTAAACATTAATTCAACAATTTTTTATTGAGACAGAAACTCTGCTGGTTCAGGAAATATGAAAGGGGAACATGTAGTGCTTCTCCTTAAGGATCTTGTAGCAAAGAGAAACAAGAGATTATCTTAATGCAATGAGGTATGTTTTTAAATGGAAGAACATACGAGAGAGACAGCCTGGAGAACTGTCATCTGCCTGAAAGGGTATTGATGGCTTCCAAGAGGAGTCTGTGCTTGGGCTGAGATGTGGAGGATAAGTAGGATACATCAGGTAGTCTGGAGAGTGTGGACTCTGGGAAAAGGTAGTGCATGTACAAAGCAGTAGAAATGTGAGGCTTAAATAGTATGTTCTGGGTGTAATAATATGTATGAATAGAGCTTACAGAAGAAGAAACAGCAGGTAAGAGTATTCAGATAGACAAGGACAAGGTCATGAAGTACCTGATTCAGGTTTTATAGTGTTTCAGGGGCAATCTGTTAGAATGTCAAGGAAGCAGGGTAACACAATCAAATTTGCCTTTTAGAAAGACTAATATATTATGGTAGTTGAGTAAGGGAGTCTGTTTCATTGAGGAAGTTGGTACAACAGGCTGTGAGTGGATGGGAATTTGAACCAGGAAACTAACAAAAAAAAAAAAAAAGGAAGAGAATGGTTTAAAGGGAGGAAGTTTAACTCTCAGAATTTGAAGAGTGATTAGAGGTAGAGATTATGGGAGGAAGAGGTGTCTAAGGTGACCAGCTGTGTGAGTTTGTCCACAGCTGAGGAATGTCCTGGGTCATGGGATTTTCAGTGCTAAAACCAGACAGCCCCAGATTACTGTTGATTCAAAGTGAAGTTGATATAAAGAAATGGAGACAGAAAGGGAAAACTACATTTTCAAATAGTTTAGCAGTGAAGTTGAAGAGGAGAAAATGCTGTAGCTCTAAGGTCAGAAGAAAAACAAAGCGTCCCCTTTGTTCACATAGGAAACAACAGGTTTATTTTTTCAGGGAAAGAGCAAAGGGAAGGGAAGGGATTGAAGATGGAGGAGAGACAAGAGATAACACAGAGGCTTATTGAGCACAGATTTTAGTGATTTGAGAAATTCCAAGATATGCAAAACAGGATCTCCATATCCATTCTTAGTAATATTTGATGAGGATAGCAAAGAAAACAAGGACTCTGGGAAACTATACAAAAAAGAAAAAAAAATGAAGAAATATCCATAGATTCTGATTCCTGGGTCACTAAGGAAATGCAACTTGTAATTTCTCTCTTTTATCTTCCCATATATGACACACGATTGACATCAATAAAGGATTAAGATGATGAACATACAGATGGTGGGAATAGCAATCCAATTCAGTATGGGAGGCCCTATTTAGTCATCTGAGGCAAACTAATTTAGGATGAATACACAAGAAGTCTCAGGTTCACATACTACAGAAGAAGGCTATAAATGTCTTAGATACCAACTTCACATGTTGCAGAAATTTAGACTTCTGAAGAAGCAGAAGTCAAAAGGCACTGGGGGAAAAGTATGTCAGACATGACTTAAGAATAAAATCAGAATGAATTGTTATTGAGTACAAAAGTCCTGCAACCTTCTCCTTGCTTTAAAATAGCTTAGACCCTGATATAGCAGAGTTCACTCCTGCTAATGGAGCATCAGTGGAAAAGCAAGATTTTCAAATGCATTTAGCCTAAATACTTAGATGTGAAGTGCATATAAAAGCAACTGGTAAAGGAAAACCCACAGAGAAAATATTAATTTAGCAGTGACCCAAATTTTATGTTCATTTTCTCTTGATTTCAGGGTTTTCTCCCCCTTCTCTCTGAAAGTGCTGTAACTGAATGTTCTCAGAAAGCATGTCTCTTATTTATTTTTTCTCATGAAAAACTGAAGCACTAGTGCTTAGAAATAAAACCTTTCTTATTAAAAGAAGTTGCCTCTATATATTTGCCTTAAATGCACAGAGTTGTTTTCTGATGGTGACCTTCCTACCTGATTTATGAATTCTTTTTGTATTGTTCTTACTCCCCACAGTATCTCTGAGAGCAGAAAAAAGATTCATCACAGCACAGGGCCTTTAGTATACGGTAGCATAGCATTGGATTAAATGTATGTGCAGAGAAAGATTGAATCCCAAAAGTATCTCTTTAATCTATCTGTCTCTCTATTAAATTGGTTTAATGGCAAATTAAAGTTTATATTACTATGTATGCTAGCTTTAAATTAATTAATACTAAAGGACTCTAAAATATTTTGGTGTAAATGAAATGTTATTCATAAATAATAGTAAGCGTATGATTGACTAGAAATATAATTCATTTGATGAGTTTATTTTCTGAAAACATTTTCAAGCCAGATGGTAAAAAATATATATATACTTAAATTGCTATAATTTAATATAGAATTAGCATGTAAAACAAAGGGAAATTTACTTATGTTATTAATAATTAGACAATGCAAGTTGTTAACTAAAATGTTAATATAAAATTCTACAAATAGCATATGACAACTCTAGAGTTAAAACAGAATTGTTTTATTAAAGTCACATTAGGCACTTCTATGATTTTGTTTCTCATTCACCTCATTTAAAACCCAAGAAACCTTGAAAAAACTAGATTAAAAAAAAATTATATGGCATTTTAAAAGTACATGTTATATGTTGTTAATATACTATGAAATTATTTGCTATTTTATATCCCAATGGTTCATGCAGGAGTTAAAAATAAATTTACTTTTGTTGGTGAGTATTAAGAGATATTGAAAGAGGGGAGCCTGGGTGGCTCAGTCAGTTAAGCATGAGAGTTCGGCTTAGGTCAAGATCTCACAGTTCATGGGTTCAAGCTCTGTGTTGGGCTCTGTGCTGACAGCTCAGAACCTGGAGCCTGCTTTGGATTTTGTGTTTCCCTCTCTCTCTGCCCCTCACCCACTCACTCTCTGTTTCTCTCTCTTTCAAAAATGAATAAACATTATTTTTTTTAATTAAAAAAAAAAGATTTTGAAAGAGAAAACCAGGGTAGCTATACCATCTTCTAAGTGATAGTACGCAACATACTGAGATGGGTGACATTTTTGGACTTGTAACATTAGCTGCATCCATATTGTGCCAGTGTACTTCTTCTTTCTAACTTTTAGATTATTTTAATTCTTTGATAAATGATAAACTGTCTGGTTACCCTGAAAGTCTGAACCGAAAAGGAGATAATAGCTTCCTTCTCTTCCTAGTAAAACAAGGACAGCCCATTTTGTCACCTCAATGTGATCAATTACTATTGAGACATCCTCTAAAATATTTTTTGATGAAACATGAAAATGACCAGTGGATTATATTCCTATAAATTAGTTTTAAACCTCTTTCTCCCATTTCCAAACATATATTAGTCTTAAATCATTAACCCAATCTAACAGCTTATTGTCAAGGATAATGAATGTATAGACCTCTAAGTCAGTCTCTAAGTCAACTAGACATATCAGCTCTGAATTTTGTGGGAGATGAGGAGAGGGATATAAATCTCTATAATTACCAAATGGAGGCTATTAAATAGCTTGCAGTTTGAAAACTCATGAACTTGCTCTGTTTCATAGGACTACATACAGAAAGAGTATTTTTTTTATCAAAGTTATGAAACAGTGAAAGTATTATATTAAAATTGAAAAATAAGATTAGAACATTGCCAGAAAATGATGTATATAATACAGGACGTTTAATCAAAACTTATAATGCCCTCTCAAAAAGTGACATGAAAAAAACCTAATATACATCAGTGATTCAGAAGCCCATTTAAAATAAGTGCAATGAGATTATTAGTCATTCACAAGTCCACTGAAAATATTAAGCCATTTGAATTTTTTTTAAAGAATGTGCTCACTGTACAGTAAAGCATAGGATAGGATGAGTTATATTTCTATGAGTTGTTCAGAGCTGGGCTGGCAGCAGAGTTGCTGACATTTTATCTCTTGTGACGAATCAGACATAGAAAATTCATGCCTGAGACTGCCTTTGATGGCTGTGCCTCGCCCCCTGGACTAACTGCAGGCTCTTGTCCAGCATTTGATGTTGTCCTGACTTAGCTTTAACCAAAAGATCCAGTAACTGATGACTGTGAAGTCCTGTAAAGTGGAGAATCTAAGTACTCACCAAAGGAGTTATATTGCTTGATCATGTCTGGTGCCCAGCCCAACGTCATCTCTGTAGTTCAGCCTGCCCCCTGCACACACCTGTTGGTTTCCCCCCGATAGGATCTGGTGAATTCTCAGAGGAGCCTGGCATTATTTGGAAGCTAGAATATGGATATAAAGGCCAAGCTTGCACCTTCTCTCTCTAGGTTTTATTCCTTAGACACATTCAATTTAGTAATCTTTATTGACGTTCTTTGTGCCAGGCAACATACTGGGTTCTCGATTATTGACTGGGACAGAGTCCCTGCCATCAGTGAACATGTGGTCTATTAATTACTATGTAGTGGTAATAAAGATATAAAGCCATGTAGACAGAAAGATAAGCTATTTTAAAATAATGGAGGGGCACCTGGGTGGCTCAGTCAGTTAAGCGTCCGACTTCAGCTCAGGTCATGATCTCACAGTTTGTGAGTTCAAACCCCGCATCGGGCTCTGTGCTGACAGCTTGGAGCCTGGAGCCTACTTCAGATTCTGTGTCTCCTCTCTCCCTGTCCCTCCCTGACTTATGCTCTGTCTCTGTCTCTCAAGAATATATAAATGTAAAAAAAAATTTTTTTAAACAATGTAGTAATTGCTATATATAAGTAGAGTTTTGGCCTTTTGTACCAAACTTTATTATTTCAAAAGGTGATTTTATGATTAACACTTACTGGATACGTCCCATGTGCCATCACTGTAATGCTGACTGGAATTACCATTATTGTCTATACTAGGAATTGAAGAAAACAAAGGCTTAGAAGAGTGAAATGTGTTGCCCACGATCAGCCAACTGGTCGGTAGCAGAATCAGTAAACAAGCTGATTCTCCAACCTCAACTCCATATTGTTATTTTGTGGCCTCTAATTTTTGTTGGTTCTCACTGAAAATTAGAATAGTGTTAAAATGACATTTCAGTGAGAAAAGATGATTTAATATCCCTATATTTCCCAAAATATTGGCTTAACACAGTAATTCAGTGATTCACAAGTCAGATATATTGCTTAGATTTAGCAACTCTTAGAGCTTCAAATGATGCCTCACAGATACAAAACTCTTAAGGGAAAACATGTATAATGGTCTGTAGCTATCAATTTGGACACTGGATTTTCAAATTCATCCACCAGCTATGCAGAGCCATTTTTGCTAAAATTATGCTAGGCATTTTTCATTTTCTGAGGTTGATGTATTGGCCTTATAAACTAATCAGAAGTTTTCAAATGTAGGCAATTTGATACAAGCAGATACATTTGAGAAAATAAATGTACTTAATTGTTTTTCTATATAATGAATCATGGGCTTACATCCTAAAATATCTTGTAGTTTTATCAGACAGTATAGCATAGTAGGAGCACACAGTCATTCTGACTGGATTCAAACCCAAATTCTGCTGCTTATTATCAGTGTGGCTTTGGCCACAATTATCTAAAATCTTTGTGCCTCAATTTTCTCATTTGTGAAATGTGGATAGTAGAAATACCAATACATAAAGGTGTTATGAAAAACCATATGAAGTAGAAGATTAACTGATTCGTATAAGAACTTAATATATTCTAGATTCTTATAGCAGGTTATATGTTACAGTTGTTTGCCTACTCATATCTGTCCCATCATGTAACTCGGATCTTTCTTCTCTAATTTTGCAATTGTTGGCATAATAGGTGCTCAATAGACGATGAAAGGAAGGGAGATAAGAGGGGCGGAATCATTAATCATGTGTTTTTCTTTTTATGCGAAAAAGCATTTTGCCTGAAAAATCCACTGTTTTCTAAAAATTAAAAATTTATATTTTAATACACAATAAAACGATCATATTAAATAAGTTAATTTAATGTAATAACATCTTAAAAGATTGTGATTTAACTCATAAAATACTGCATTTCTTTATATATCTCATATACAGAACATAAAATCTTTGCATACATATCACAAATATGTCATGCTTTTCCTCTTATCCTTTTTAGTTAACGTAAATAGTATTACAGTGGCCAGCAGTGAATAAACTATTTTTGTATATGGGAGCCAGGCTTTGAAAAAAATGTTGTATATCAATGGAAACAACAATTAATTACTGCGTATTTCTAACTGAAGCATACATATACATTAGTTTTATGTAATTATTTCAGTTCTGTATGGGTTTAAAATAACTCCATATTTCATGTAGTTCATTGAAATTTAATCTAATAAAGATACAAAGTTGTGCTGTAAGTAGGCATAATAATAAGTAAAATGTCTAACCAAATGCTTAGAAAAAGTTGAATATTCTCAATAACAGTTCACTCTTATCATAGTTAAGACACCCCTCTCTGCATTCTGTTTTATTGAATTGTATGGATTGGATTGAATTCTAGGATTGGAGGGACCAATCCTAGAACAATTTAATACCAAGTATTAAAAATTTATCCTTTGAATAAATATAACATGAGCTCAAAAACTTTTCCCCATATGCTTACTCAATTTTTATTCCATTGCTTAAGTGGGTAATTTGTATCAATTTGAAAGTATTTATATTATTAGTAGAGAAATTATCATCTAGGAGAGTATGAAATTTAGGGATAGACAATTCAGTTCCTCTTATGTTCTTTAATAATAGCTGTAAGAAAAATAATAGTATATTCTGTCAGTTACTTTAGATACATGATCTAAACATCACAAACAATATTGCATGTTAGAGAATATGTTCACCATATTATAGATGAAGACAGTAAAAGACAGTGATGTTAAATAGATTTTTCAGAGATAATGGTGGTGATCTTAAGATTGCAACCCTGTTCCTTTTGGCATCAAATGTCTTGTCTCTTTACTGCTACATGCTATCTCTATTTTATTTAATGACATTAATAAAACCTGATTATTGAAAGGCATTTTTAAGCATCTGTCCATGACACTGAGTTTGATAGTGTCCCAAATAAAATGAAAACCCTCTAAATTTCAGCTTCATCATCCTGTCTCCTTTATCATAATATATGTTCTTAGGGAAGAGTAAAGATAAATATATGCTAAAACATAATTATTTATTTTAATACCTAGTTACAATCATATAATACATTCCAAACTGAACAGATTTTTTTTTCATTCTCTCCCTTGAATGACAGTTTCTCAAATTGCCATGAAATTATATGGATAGATGATTGGTAGGAAGTTAAAATCAAAGAGAAGCATGAATATCATCATTTTTAGATGTGATAGAACCTAGGTGTGATCTCTTGGGAAAAATTAATTTGGGAACCTATTTACATTCAAGAAAAGGGAGGGTTATCCTATAAGAATACTGACGGCACCTTAATCATAGAGTATGTTTGACCAAAAGGAAATCCCAGTGCATTGCCTCTACCCTTTCTGGCTTGAGTACAGTTTAGAGAAAATATAGAATTTGAAGTCAGATAGAATGCAGTTTGAATCCAGATTCTGTCACTTTCTAGTTGTATGTTGTAAGGCATGATATTTGACACCTGTAAAGTTCAACAATTTCTTTTTAAATTGAAGTAATAATTAAGTCAAAGTGTTAGCACTGGGAGCATGTATTTGGAAGTCAAAAATGAAGTTATTTTTCCCTTGATTGGTAGCTGAGAATGCTAGTGGCAAGTCTTCTCATGATTTGTAGTTCTGTCTCTTTGGTTGATGGGTTAAATGGTACTTAATGAAATTGAACAATTCCATTGCACACTGCTTTACCCAGTGTTTTGTCTATTGCTGTCACTTTCATGAACTCAATGACTGTAATTCATTGCATCAATTTGTAATTCCACAATCCTTGTAGTGTTTATTCGATCTATCTTGATTGTAGTCCCCCAACTTCAATTCAACATATAGAAATTACTTAGGAATAATCTTGTCACTTGTTATTTATTCTTTTATACATTCAACCCATTAAGGCTTCAATAGTGATGACTTGGCTGTACTTCAAGTTAGTCTTAACTTTGAATTCATTGTAGCACTACATGTTAATTATAATTTTTAGGTACCATCAATGAAACTAGAAATTAAATGCAGCATTTTTTTTTGGCAAGTGTTTCTGGCATCCTACTGTGGTTATGATCAGTGGAAGGTAAAACTACGCCTCTTGTTATGCAGCTCTACAGCACCAGAAAATTATTAACAGTTAATTAAAGTAACATTTCTAATGGATAATCATGAACATTCCAGATAATCATTTTTGACCATCAGTTATACTCAAGACTTTGAGTATAGGGGAACAAACACTGAAAAAGAAGATACCTTATCTTGTGTACCCCCTCTTTCCTCATCACATATACAGCTTAACTGGATTCTGAATACACTGATGTAAATTCAGAAACATCAGTTTGTAGCACTTAGTGTTCTATACTTAAAAGCAAAAACATTTCAAATTTAGTGATGCCACAAAATGTAATTATAAGGTTCTATAAAAGATATAATAAAATGGACATTTGTTGTTTATTTGACTGCCTAGCATCCAAGAAATATTCTTTTCCAGGGGAAAACCAGTAATGTATGAAATTTAGCATGAGGGAGAGCTGAAAAGGTCTGCTTTTGTTTGTTTGTTTGTTTGTTGTTTGTTTATTTGTTGTTGTTCATTTTTATTGGTTAGTTTGTTTTTGTGGTTTCTGGGGAAGTTAGCAAATGGACATGCCCACCTAGAACTTTGAATTTGGAGGGAATAATGCAAAGGCAGAGGACCAAGTAGGAAATTGTTTCCTGTTGAAGTATGGTTTAAAGTCCACATTTATCAGAGAAAGGGTCTTAGCCAGATGTTCTCAGGAATTTGGCAGTGTTTACTGTTACTTAGTTCCCTTTAGTTCTTGTATATATGTATGTATGTGTGTATGTATTTATTTTTTTATAAACTTTTTAAGTTCTTCTCTTTTGAGGGAATGAGGGGGTAGTAGTTAGCACAATAAATTTCTTTTGCTTACATTCATGAACCCTAAAGAATACACACATCAAACCCAAATAACCAATAAAGATGGTTTATTAGATATTGAATGAATGTAATAAGAAAGAATAAATCAACAATGGAAAGGAACCCAGGAACCATAGTACGTTTGAAGACCTGTAAACCAAAGAAAAACACTTAATACTTAAACACGTATATGTGTGCATGTTCATCCTAAATTACTTATGGGCCAAAGAGTAACCGAGTCTTAAAATTACAATAAGGAGTTTGCCTTATGATACAATTTATCAGCAACAACCAAAAATATACTTAGGAGAAAATCATAGTGTTAAATAATTTTATTGTTGTTTAAAAAAAACTAAAAATAAAGTCACTTTACAATATTAGTAATAATACAATGAAAGTAACTAAAATAGCAAATAGAAAATAAAAAGATTAAAGAATAATTTAATGGGGGGAAATAGAATTTGTTGATCTGAAACCTGATTTTTTGGGAAAGTCAGTAACAAACTGTACTGAGAACTGTTTTTGCCTTTGCCTCACTATTATTTATTAATTTAGCATTTCAGAAACATAGAAAAAATATGTATACAGAGGGAGAGATGAAAAGATAATTATTTCCAATAACCTATTTGGGAATCTTGAAGAACCAAGAAACAACTCAGAGTTGTAGAACAATTAAAATGTCATAAAGGTAGACCAAACCAAAGGTAGACAATTAAATGAAAAAAATCAGTAGGTTTCCTCTCTGCTGGCAGAACAAAAACAAAAGTTAAAAATGCAAATTCACCACTTAAACAAAAAATATGCTCTATAAACAAAATTTTGTAATATATAATAAAAAAACTACATAATAATGAGAGGTAAATAACCGTTGACATACATGTAAAGATATTCCAGGTATTTTAATCAAAATAGACAAACATATCACTTAACTTCTTTATAAAGTAATGTATAGCTTTAATGAAATTCTAAGGAAGATCCTGATAATGTTTTTGCTTTGACTGTTTTGGGAAATTGACAAAGTGACGCTAACTTTTATATCTAGAAGAACACTTGATAAAACTGAGAAAATAATATCAAGAAAGATTGGTAAGGAGAAGTAGATTACTAGGCATTAAACTGTAATTAAATATTATTATTGGGACACCTGGGTAGCTCAGTCAGTTAAGCGTCCGACTTTGGTTTCAGCTCAGGTCGTGATCTCATGGTGAGAGAGTTCAATCTCCACGTTGGGCTCTGCATTGACAGTGTGGAGCTGCTTGGGATTCTCTCTCTCCCACTCTCTCTCTCTGCCCCTTCCCCACTTATGTTCGCCCTCTCTCAAAATAAATAAACTTTTAAAAATTACTATAAAACTGAACAAAAATTGATAACACAATCAATGAAAGAGAATATAGAGCTATGAGACAGACCCTAACTGTGTAGTATACAACATAAATTCTTGATTCTAAAAGGGAAGTCTCCTTCAGTGTTCTTAAAGCAATCAGCCTCATTCTCTCTCTCTCTCTCTCTCTCTCTCTCTCTCTCTTTCCTTTATTTCCCATTTTGTCTCTTGTTGCTGATTCCCAAATCCCTGTCTTTCTAAACGCTGAGTATCTTTGGAGTTTGAATATCTGGTTAAAGTTCCATCTACTTCAAGGAGGGGTTATGCCACCGTTCAATCAGTTCTTGCTTTTAAATCTTTTTTTATTTATATATTACACAAGTAGAATATTGTTCAAGATAGAAAGTGTGGACTTTTCAAAAGTACTACAAAAAACCCTAAAGATAACTAAAGATAAAAAAAGATGTTCTGCATTCTATAGATATTGTTTAAAGTAAAATTCCTATAGTCATAATAGCAGGATTGTACTATACCTAGTAATGCATAAGCTAATTTGTCTTCACTTGGTAATGTATCTTGAATATTTCAAATATAAATATGTATATATTCTCATTATCATTATTGATGTATCATGGATACATTATAATTATTTAAATAGATGTATCACTGTTTGCTTGGACAATCTCATACTAATGGTTATTTGGATTATTTCTTTTTAAAAAAAATTTTTTTTAACGTTTTATTTATTTTTGAGACAGAGAGAGACAGAGCATGAACGGGGGAGGGTCAGAGAGAGAGGGAGACACAGAATCTGAAACAGGCTCCAGGCTCTGAGCTGTCAGCACAGAGCCCGACTCGGGGCTCGAACCCACCAACCGTGAGATCATGACCTGAGCCAAAGTCGGACGCTTAACCGACTGAGCCACCCAGGCGCCCCTGGATTATTTTTTAAGTATTTGGAACTCTAAGCGAGGCTCAGAAAACATCCATGCAGGTGCCTTTTTTTCACACTCATCATCTGATTTCATTGATATATATTTATATGTGTTGTAATCTACATTTTTAAAAAGCATTTAAATCATATTGACAAAGACTCTATATAAAATGTTAACCATAGCTATTTATGTATTCCCTCCAACACTCGATGAGTGCCTACGCTCTTGTCACTTTGGTTTTAGTAATTAGATAGGTTAAAATTCTCTTGTCAATGTTTTAATATGTAATTATATAACTATTAAGACAATTGAAATGTTTTATATATTTAGTAAGCATATCTGATATATAGGCTACCATTGACATTAATTTCTCCATATACTGGATGTTTAAATTATCTGGCATAGAATTTTGGACAGTTTTTTTTTTTTTAATTTTTTTTATTTTTTTATTTTTTTTTTAATTTTTTTTTTCAACGTTTATTTATTTTTGGGACAGAGAGAGACAGAGCATGAACGGGGGAGGGGCAGAGAGAGAGGGAGACACAGAATCGGAAACAGGCTCCAGGCTCCGAGCCATCAGCCCAGAGCCCGACGCGGGGCTCGAACTCACGGACCGCGAGATGGTGACCTGGTTGAAGTCGGACGCTTAACCGACTGCGCCACCCAGGCGCCCCTGGACAGTTTTTTTAAAATTTAGTTTGGCTAACTGGTTTCTTTGTTTTAAATTCAAAATAGTTAAAATAGTTAATTTTTTGGCTAAATTTCAGTTATTTCTATTTTCCTTTCTTTGTCTTGGGAAATTAGTGCTTCTTGGAATTTTTTGTGATTCTCTTAATGGTACAATTAATGATTACTGTGTTCTTTAATTAACTAAGTATTATATATTATATGTAGCATAATATGTAATTATATATCATATTGTATATCCTTATATACAATAAATATATGTAAATATATTTAGTATTATGCACACATACACACACACACACACATACACGCACACACATACGTATATACACATACCTATATTGTAATATCACCCTCCAGTTTCCCTACTTTCTTCCCAGCTATTTTCTGGCATTTGTGGCATCTGTCCATGGTTGGATAATGGTCTGAGATAGAAGGAACTAGCACACTATTGTAGTTCAGTTCTCAGATTACACTCAACAGGGCATGTCTTCCCCCATATTTTCTGTATTTATTCTTTGGAGTTTATAGTACCTGATTATAGAAAATGATGATGACTTTGTGAGGAATACAACATAGAATTGCCAAGGCAGAAGTCATGCATATGCATTGTACATCTTGCATTGGCTCATGGGATTTGAACCACACTTCTATTAATGTCTTAGTTCATAGAGACTATAGGACTAAGGGTCACTGGGAAAATGGTGAGGAATGTAGGAAATATATTCTTTGCCTTTTCCTGGTCACTCACTATTCCATGATGCAAAGCTGCAGACTGATATGTGCTAAAGCTTGAATAGGATTCCCAGCTTAGCAAACAGGCATTAGGTTGTTCATTAGTATTTCTTAATGTGTTTTCATACTTTAGTCTCTTTCTGCATCTTTGTGGATACTACATATATCTTAATATTGAATTATAATTTCACATTCAGTGCCTCAAACCAAGATTTTAATTTAATGTGCATTTGACAAAATTTTAATATATATTAAACAGTATTCTTCAGTAAGAATCCTCTTTATTTCTGATGCAGTGAAATTGAAATAACTTGTTCTGGGATCCTGAATAATTTTACTATTTCTATGTTATATGTGAAAAGGAATTTTTCTATTTAAAAAAAATCATATGTATAGATATAAACACCCAACTGTCTAGTATTGAATGTAATGTGATCAATCGACATGTAAGTATTGAATGCCTAATATACAGCAAGCACTATTCTAAGTTCTATAGATATATTAATTAAAATATAAAACAAAACATAAAAATCTATGCTAGGGGGAGATTTTTGGAGAGAGGCAGATAAAAAAATAAATGAAAAGAGTAACTAGTATGTTAGATGATGATACATGTTATAGATGAAAAAAATATCAGAGAAGTATAGTAAGAAGTCTTTCACTGGTGGGGAAGAGGGATATTGCAATAGCATTAAGATATAATTTGAACAGTCCTAAATAAGACAGGGAGGGACCCCTATAGATATCTGGGGGAAGAGTATTCCAAAGGAAAAAACTCAAAAGTACAAGAACCCTAGGGTGGGAGCATGTCCAGTGTGGGTTTGAGAAACAAGCAGGGAGTAACTGGGGTGGATGAGTGAAGGGAATAGCAGTTTGAAAATATGAAATGAGGCCAGAGAGGTGCTGGTGAGTAGGAAGAGTGAAGGCAAGTTATGTAACCTTGTAGGTAATTTTGGTGACTTTAGTCCTTATTTAGGGTGAAACTGGAAGTTATTAGAAAGTTTTGAGCAAACTCTCTAACTCTTTAGTTTTATGTCTAAAGGGAAAAACAATGATAGACACAAAAAAATCATGTGTGGCCATTGTACTTCACCTACAAAAGATGGCAGCAGCTTGGACTAGAATAACAGCAGGACGGAGGATGTGGTTAAGAAAAAAGAAGAAAATACACCCATACACATACATAAAAAGAAAAAGAATGAGAAAATGAACAGGAGCTTGGAACATGTGGAAAAACCCCACAAAAAAGACTCACTCAACCTTGACTCCTAGCCTTTTCCTGGTAATCCAAGCCTTCAAAGAGGAAGCAAATTAGTCACTCAGAAAGGAAAAAATAAAAGAAAAACATAATTTTAACACATTTATTTTTATTCATTGTTTTGGAATTATAGGTTGATCTTGCAAATAACCTTTATCAATTTGTGTATTCTTTTATATGTATTATATAAAGTGCTGGTTTTATAGTGTCATGGCTATGCATTTGAAGTCTAAAATCACTACTAAAAAACACAAAGATTTCTATAAATGATTTGTACTTTTCAAGTGAATTTGATTCTACAAGTGTTCACAGAACAGCTCTGTGTTCAGAGATGATGCATTTATACTGGGTCAGCCTCTAAAATAATGCTAGGAAACTGTAGCAGGTGCCATTGATGTCTTGCCCCATAACCTCTTATTCACCTGCAGCCTTGCTGGACAGTTCCCAGGGCCATTATCAAATTCCTACCTCAAGGGTTCCATCTTCATATCTCTGAGGTTTCCTTCTCTGAGGATTTTTCTTAGATGCCACAGTTTACTAGGCTCAAGTTCATGTCCTGGGGGACAAATAGAAGTCAGTGGATAAATAGCTTAGTGTCCCCCTATGGGACAATTGTCCCCCTATGGGACAATTCTGAAGCATGTTTTATATGGTTCCTCTTGGGTCCTTGGTGGGACCTCAGGGTCCTAGTCCGAGCTGCTCACAGTGCAGCCATAACACACCCTTTACTGCCTTGTCTCTTCTTTGTTTCACTTTTCCCATTCCCTTGTGTGTGCTTTCTGGGTGCACAACCTAAATAGGTGACCTTCAAAGTATTTCTCTCAGGGTGTGTTTAGTGGGGGACCCACACTAAGCCAAGTAGAAACCTTTAATCAAGTTGCTCTTGTCTGATGGACAAGGCAAAAGGTCCAGGAATATTCCACAGAAATTAAGCAAGGAGGAAGAGTGGCTCTTTTGGCTTTACTCTACCCCTCTTGGCTTGAGTCTAAGTGGGACTTAGGTGTCTCACTTTGTCCAGCATTAAAGAAACAGAATCTTCAAGAGTTAGTTCTTTATGTTCCCATACCAAATGCATCATTAGTGATAGCATATATTTTGCAAATGGTGAATCTGTTGCTACTTCCATAATTAATCATTTTTGTCAATAGTTACAAGTGAACACAGCCATGAAATGCAGAATGAATAATAGGGAGCTGAAAATTTATGGGCATACTGAGGAGATATAATGATCACTTGTATCAGTAAAAGAGAAGCAGGAGAACAGCTGCTTGGAGCCTGGGCCAGTTTAGAGAAAAAAAGGGAGACTTTGCCAGAGGACGATGTGTTTCTATCATCTAGAGCAAAGCTAGGGAGAATTTAAAGTGCCCCAGTCATCTGGAAGATACAACTAGATTCACAGTTTGACAAAATCTAGGGATATCACATGTTGTAAGCCCTTGGTAAAAATCAAATCCTAAAATTATAAGAAAACAAGGAATTTAGAAAAGATAAAAATAAAATCCTTAAGTTTATAATGTTTGTTTGTTTGTTTGTTTTTATGTTAAGGTACTTTGAAAGTATAGGAAGGGTTTCTGGTTTGGGAAAGTTGAGATACAAAGACAATGAATAGACAAATATTCTATGGTCCTTTTCTTCTCTTCTCCTGGAATAATCTAAGCCTTAAGAACAGAAATATCCATTACACAGGACACCCTTTTTGTTTTATACAAAGAATAAGCAACTACTTATTTAAAGATTGGAGAAATTGTCAACAGGGAGAACATTTCTGTGCCATGAAAAGACTTTCAAATAGATCAGGCAGCAGAGAAGGACTCTAAGTGGAACTCTAATGTCAGAAGCCCTGTATCATTTTCCTGCAATAAGAAGAGTGAAATAAGTTTGATCAAAGCAGAGTGAATCAAATTAAGGTAATATTATAAAACATCTAATAAACTTGTAAAGTAAGTGAAAATTGTAGCAATTGCATGATCATGTGTTTTCCCCATAATTGGGGTTAAATAGATTCATTTCACAAAATAAACATTTATGGAGTGTCAGTCCTCGGATGCGTGTGTAGGGGGAAATGAGGCAAGCATAAATAAAATACAGTACTTGTCTTATGGAATTTATAGTTTAGTGGTTGAAAAGATATGTGAACAAGTTATTTCAATGCAGTGTGAAAAGGGCCAGGGTCCTCAGTAAAGCTATATGCAGAGCAGTGACATGATCTGATTTATGCTTTCAGAGGATTACACTGGCTATCCTGTTGAGAATAGACTGAAAGGGGGTAGAAAAACAATAATCCAGGCTAAGACTTTGGTAGACTTGAAATAAGATGGAAGTAGTGGGCATGATGAAAAGGTTTTATTTATTCATCCATTCATGTATTTAGTGATTCATTCATTTAAACATAGTTTCAGTCCTACTGAAATTTACAAGAATAATACAATATACACTTCAGGTTCCCTAAGTGTCAACATTTGTACTGTGTTTGCTTTATCTTTTTACCTCTTTCTGAATATACATATGCATATATGGTTTTCCAAAACATTTGAGAATTAATAATAAGCATAATATCCTTTTACCCACAAATAGTTCAAATACCTAAAAGCATGGGGTATTTTCTTTTTTTTTAATTTTTTTAATGTTTATTTATTTTTAGAGACAGAGAGGGACAGAGCATGAGCAGGAGGAGGGCAGAAAGAAAGGGAGATACAGAATCTGAAGCAGGCTCCGAGCTGTCAGCACAGAGTCCGATGTAGGGCTCGAACCCACAAACCATGAGATCATGACCTGACCCCAAGTCGGACACTTAACCGACTGAGCCACCCAGGTGCCCCAGCATGGGTATTTTCTTAAACAACTGTAGGAAAATTATCCACATCAGTAAGTTGATATTGATGCAATTATCTAATCTACAGACCTTATTCAAACTTGTCCAACTGCCCCAGTAATGCCTAGATTCACCTTATGAAGCTTTAAAAGGAATACCTCAGAAGTAATGATCTTTTCAGGGAATTATATCAGGAGGCACATGTTGTTGTGTGTGCGTGTATATATATAT
>NW_024412395.1:91716458-91901556 GCF_014898765.1 Herpailurus yagouaroundi
GATTTCATCATTGGACTCTGCTAAATCTACTATAGAGTTGTATATTTCACTTTTTAATTAATAAATTAAATTATTAAATAAATTATTAAATAAATTATTTTCACTTTTTAATTAATAAATATTTTGTTACTTTGAGACTGAAAATATTCTGTGCCTTCTAAAAAAATCATCTACTCATTTTAGCATCCACTGATAATTCTCACCTTTAGTAATTATTATTATGATGGTTATTAATGGTGATTTCCTAATTCCATCTAGTTCTTCATTTATCAGTTGGGTTTCTACTAAAAGGAAGAATTTTCCCTTCTTCCCTGTTTTTCAAATTTATATCAAAGTGAATTCATGTATTTCTATTTTATTCAGTAAGTTATAATTTTTATGTCCTTAGTTTAATACTAAAATTTTTCCATTCTTGGATAATGAAAGCTCCTTCATGGTGGCCACAGTGCCCTTTTGACATGTCCACATTCTTCTCTAAACACCTTCCTCACTTCTAGCACAAGAGATTTCAGGCTCATCTTGTACTTTTTTTGTTGTAACATTGGAATCAGCCTTTTTTTCTAGAAGTCCCAGTTCCTTTTAATGGAGAATGTTATTAGAGATCAAGATCTGGGTTCTACTTGTTCTACTTGCTCTACTACTAGGGGATAATTGCTCCTTGTCCTTTTCAGAAAACAGAGCTAGAAATAGCTATAAAGATGAATATATGCACGCGCACACACACACACACACACGCCCCTACCTGTATCCATCTATACAGCTAACTAGCCGTATTAAAAACTATGGATTCACACTGATACCTCTAGTTCCAATTCAATGATAGAATTCATTCTGTTTTCCTCATTTTCCATGTTTAAAACTCTTCTCTCTACCAATGACAAATATAATCCCCATATTTATAATATATTTACTTACATGTTCAATCTTATAATGTACAGAAAATAGTTTCACTATTACTAACCCAGGCCTTGATGGAAAGAAAGCATACTAATTAGTATTCAATATTTGTTTAGAGTTTTTTCTTTAGCCTGAAGGCATACAACCCAACTACTACCGTGTTTAACAGTTTTTGGAGTTAGATGTCCCCCCATCTCCCATTAGTTGGTGTTACTTATTCAAATGTTATTTATTTGAAATATGTTGGGTCATTTATTTCTGTTTGTGTTCAGTTGTAGGATTTTCTACCCTTTCTTATTTGTTTTATTTATTTCCTTTCTTCTTTTTTTGAGTCTCTTAAACATTAACATTCTAAAAGTCAGAACTGATTAAATTCTATTTACCTTCTTTGTGTTTTCTGTTGGTTTAGTTTCTTTTATTATTTATAGCTGTATATTTTTAAGCAGAGGATTTAATTAATTAACTAATTCAGGCATATTCTTGGATAGTGTTTAAGACTATAATTTTTTTGATTGCTTCTTCATGTCTCATGTATATATAGCACACATACACAGATGTACATGTATGTATCTTAGTGTTTTCATTTTTATTCTTTCTAATATGTCCTTTGATTTTATTTTGTATTTCCACATTCACTCAAGAATTGTTTAATAAACACTTTTTGGTTTTTCTAGTTAAAATGACCTTTTAATCTTTTTAAAAATTTTAAGTAATTTTTAGTTTTTTTATGTATTAGAACTTTACTGTGTACAAATTTTAATTATGAAGTTTATTTTTGTGACTTAATATATGATCAGATTTTATGGTTGTCCCATGAGTGCCTGAGAAGGTACAATCACTATTTTCCTGGGTGTAAATTTCTGTATAAACATAATATCTACCTTACTGGTTAGGTTCTCTAGGACTTCTGTATCCTGTCCTTGTGTCTACTTGTTTTACCTCACACTAATTCTGATGTATTAACATTTCCTAAAGTTAATATGTTTTTTTCTATGTCTTTTTATATCTCTTGTAGTTTTTGCTTACGAAGGCATTGCTGTGTTATTTTGGTACATAGATATTCACAATTGTTAGAACTTTACTGGGAACTGAGGCTTTTAGCATTAAAAACAATAATTCCCACATTTAACACAGTGCAAAGTTTATTTTATTTGATATTAGTATTGGCTTTGCTTTATTATTCTTTCTAGAAGCCAGGTATTTCTTTGCCCATCTCTTTATATTTAGCCTTTCTGAATTATTGTAAGTGTATGTCTTGTATACAGAATATATTTGGGTTTTGCTTTGTCAGCCAAATTGAAAATCATTTCCTTTTAACAGATGAGTTAAGCAATTCATTCGCATTTATTCATATGTGAAATGTTTTATTGTAACTCTCTCATTATTTTATATAATAACTACTATGCATATTGTATTTTCTATACTTGTGGTATGTGAAGTGGTCTTGGGGCTCTTTTTATTAAAAAATATTTCTTTTGGTGTTTAGGAAAGACTGTATTTTTGTTCTGTAGGCTTTTTACTTATTTTTAAAATTTTTAAATTTCCCTGCTTTTTTTTTTAACATGTTGCGATGTTATTTGTGGTTTTGATGACATACTTTTAACTCCAACCTATTGCCTACACAACAGTAACTTCCCTCTTCCTTCTCCTTTCTCATCTCATTTTTAGTTGCATTATTTCTACTCTGTGAGAACATACAACACATACGATGTAGCATATATCATAAAACATTATTATTTCACCACTCACCTCAGTTTTCAGTGTTAAATCTACAATTAAATATATTAAAAGCTCACCAGTATTCTTATTGCTGAAGTGTCCCCATTCATCTCTTAATTGGATTTGAGAATATAAAACTACTTTTCACTGTTGATCCTTGAATGAAAACTTAGCTGACTATAAAATCCATGGTTCACATTTTCTTTCCCTGTATTATTTTAAAATGCTATTCTACTGGTACATTATAATGTATGTAGTTTTTTTTTTAGAATTCTGATGCCAACTAATTATCTTGCCTTTGTTATCTACCTGTTTACCTATTAATTATTGTCTGGAGTCCACAGAGTTATCTTTTTTTATTTAGTAAAATTATAAAATTTTGTATTTTTACTATGATATCACTTTGAATTGATCATTACTAATCAATTTTCACTGTTATGCAGTGAGCTCCTTCAGTATGTAGATTCAGGACTTCTAAGTTTCTCCTCTAAATTTCTTATTCCATCAAAGTGTTCAGCAGTAAAAATTGCCTTCATATCCACTTTTGTTATAGGGCAGTTATGATGAAATGCAGCCTGTTTTTACTTTTTAATATAGTGTGTTTAAAAAAATGTCTTAAAATGTATACTTGTTAACAGAAAAATCTCTTGAGGATAGTCAGCTAACATAAAAGAATGGATTTTTAAATCAGATTTAACAAGAATCAGAGATCTTACCTGGTATGAAGTTTTACTAAATAATATGAATAAAAGCTCAAAGTAGAGAGAGGGGGTCTGACGTACCAAAGGCAGCTACCCAGGTCCTGTATAAACACATTAGACATGTACTTCTAGCCAAGAATTGTAGATAAGGTTACTGAATAGAGATCTTGAGATAACCTCATGCCCTAGAAACATTTAAATTATGAAACACCTCCATTTAATAGCTCCAATACTTGTATCATTGACATCACATTTTCCAGGGAGCTAAGCCTCATGGATCCTGGGTTCTATAATTGACCCTTACCTAGAACATCCTGTGAAGTACATTTTACAGATGAATTTTCTTCTTCCTAGAAAATATCAATAGTTTGTATATCCAAATGTTCAGTTAACAAGGAAGTTGAATTGGGTCACTGACCAACATTCTTTTCCCTAGGAGCACTCAACTCCATAAAGGAAATGCTATGACCTGAATATTTGTATTGCTCTAATATTCATATTTTGAAATTCTAACCCCACGAGGTGATAGTATTATTAGATGGGGCCTTTTGGAGATGATTAGGTCTTAGGGGTGGAACCCTCACACTTGGGATTAGTGCTCTTACAAAAGATCTCATAAAAGACCTTACAATGCTCCCTGGCCTCTTCTATCATGTGAAGATACAACAGAAAGTCTGAGGGCCAAATAAAGGTCTTTACCAAACCATGCTGGCCCCTGATCTCAGACTCCCAGCCTCTACAACTTTGAGAAATAAATATCTGTTATTTATAAGCTACCCAGTCTGTGGTGCTTTGCTATATCAACCCAAACATACCAAGGTAGGAGTTAATGTGCTGTAGACAAGGTGCTTTCATTCTTTCCTTTCAGAAATATGATGTGACTTTTCATTTTTATATTTTTCTGTTTTCTAAAATATTAGGTATTGAATGGATAAATAGAGGAAAAATAGTGTAATGGAAGTGAGAAGTGTATCCTAGTCATTTAGACTATGGAGTTAGAACCATAGAATCATGGTTGCAGCACTGGTCTGTGTTCGTATACATTGCAGATTTCATACCTGGAGGTTCATTCAGCTGAAGAAATAATTCAATGGCCTAGCAGCTTAGGTAATTGATGTTATCCATGGTATTAGAGGCAGAACTGAGATTTTTATTCAGGCAATTTGAAAATTAGAGGACAATGGAGATATTTTATATATGTATGATGCTGAGATACTATGTAGATAGAGATAGAGGTATCTCCATGTGATACACATATACATATGTCCATATAGGTTACCTTATTTTATTTACAATAAATCAAAGTTGGGGCGCCTGGGTGGCTCAGTCGGTTGAGCGTCCGACTTCGGCTCGGGTCATGATCTCACGGTCCATGAGTTCAAGCCCCGCGTGGGGCTCTGGGCTGATGGCTCAGAGCCTGGAGCCTGCTTCCGATTCTGTGTCTCGCTCTCTCTCTGCCCCTCCCCCGTTCATGCTCTGTCTCTCTCTGTCTCAAAAATAAATAAACGTTAAAAAAATATATAAAAAAAATAAATTAATCAAAGTTATGGATATATATACTGCTTATCTGAACATAAACAACTATTATACTTCTCTGTTACTCCCTAATTCAGTGTAGAGTAAGAATTATGACATATTATTGCCCTATTTTCTGACCAGATGTATTTTTTGAATCACTACCTCAGAGTCTTGTCTTCTCTGTGGCTTCCATCTCATGTCAATATTTTCTTGATGTTTTCTAATTTCTTTAAAATAATTTACTATCAAGTAAATAATAACAATCCTTACATTTGTATAATTTTTAATTTATTAATCACTAGAAAATTCTAGAAACAATACTCTGTAATTCTCTAAGTAATAAATAAATTTGGGAAATTCTATAAATATCACCTTAGTCATTTCATTTCACACAACACCATTTACTTTTACTTTCTGATACCAAGCTATAGTTTTTCCCAATCAATTCTAGTTGCTTACTGAGATTCTCTGAAGTCACTACCAGCCCTGGACAACTTGATAGATGGCCTTTTTTCAGACTTTTATTCACAGGTGTTTGCTGTTTGTTGACTTTTTTGAAAAACTCAAATTGTAAACTTTGATTACAAATTAAAAATGAGGTTCTTAAAAATCTAAACTTGAGCATATATGAAACAATTTAAAAACTGTTAAAGGTGTGTTGAGAAAAAACAGGTTTAAAGAAGACATCTTTAGGTAAAAATAATAAAATGCATAGGTAATGCAGATAGTTCTATTTATCTGCTCAATGGGCAAAAAGCAAGCACTTGAGGTCTTCAACTCAAATCTTGTGTTCATTTCTTATTGCTAAAATTTCATTTCTTCCTGTTAGATGACTAAACCTGATGATAGTATAGATGATAATCCTCAGGGGCAGACGAATTCTTAGCTGATGGATTGGCTATGTTGTCTCTTTGCTATCCTGTGGTTTAGGGTTTTCTGAGCATCTTTGTAGGTAATTGAAGTTGCAGTGGTACCAGCGTTGAGGTGGCTGCTGACCTTGGATCTCATCTCCTTGATTTTCTTTATTTTCTTCATTGCTGTCCTGCCTAGGTTGTCTTTGGCAAGGAGGACCCTTTGGTTTAACTGACTGAGTCACCCAGGCATCCAAGGAGGACCCTTTGGGAATCACAGTCTATAATCCTGAGCATATTTTATCTCACTGGCGTATCTTGTTCTCTTGCACCCTGGTTGTTAGAACCTTCCATCATTTCTCCCTGAACAGAAGTGTTGGAAGATTGTGGTCCAAGCCCATGAGGTCTCTGCCTGAAGCAAGGTGGAAAACATCTGCAGTAGGGCCAGCGCTGTTGAACCTGGCCTTCAGGAGCTTCCAATCCCACTCCTTTCCCCACTCTCATTATTCTGGTAATTCTGTTGGGAATTATGTGGAGGACCTCTGCCATGTGGAGAGCCTTTGTAATGGTTATTGTCTGCTGCATACTTACTGCCTTGCACTGGAGCTCCACCAGAGCCTGTCACATTTGCTGCTTCCACATCCTTTTCACCTTGAACAATGTCAAACTCCATAGTCTCTCCATCTCCTACACTGAGAACACACTTCCTGGTGTCATTCTTCTTTATGGCAGTCTGATGCACAAATACTTCTTCCTTCTCGTCATTTCTATTGATAGCTGTTTCTTACATTGAACCATTTTACTGTTCCCCAAACCTTTATTGTGATGACCATCTTGTCCCCTATAGCAGGCACAGCAGATGTGAGGCTGCTCTGGCCTCGGCTACACTGTCCATGGTTCTGGGCTTTGTGTGGGCAGCCCTGAGAGCAGGTGGTAGCTGGGTCTCCGCCTCACTGGGGCCAGATGGGGCAGCTGAGGCTCTTCCAGGGGTGTGATGGTAACTAGGCTGGTTACTGCTAGGGGCTGCTCAGGGCTGGTAGATGGCTTTTAAGAAAGGAACAAACCACTCTTATCCATTATCCCCCATTGGTAATATCTAAGGAGAATTTAGTAGTTTAGACATTTTCTAAAGTAAAAATATTTAACAGAAATTTGAAAAAGCTTGCTTTGGTGACTAGAAAGGAACAGTTAAGAAGTTAAATTAAGATTGGTTGTATTAAAGGTAGTCTTAATTTTGATCATTTGAGCAGAAACATCTCTCCTTTTCCTTCAACATTTGGCATTTTTGATCTGGATTATATGAATGATAGCCTCATCTCCTTACCCACATTTTTTTTAAATTAAAGCTGCTTTTCATTTTTTTAACCTCTCTTATGCTCTCTGATTTGTAATAGTCTCTCTAGTTTTGTTTCAGAAACTACAGTGCTTTTTTAGAGAAAATAATATATATAAATTAATTATTATGGTTATAAATATCTATATCTTGTTATAGATATATATCATTATAGATATATTCCTATTCTTAGTTATGTTTATACTGATTTAAATTATGATATTTAAGATACATGATTAGAAATATTTTTTATTCACATAGTATCATTTTTGTGATATGTCTCAAAATCAGATTTTGCCATTGTACATTCTATGGCCTCCATGCTAGGTAGTTGGGGACTAGCAGACTGCCCCAGAGCCATTTTAAGTTTACTGCAAGAAAGCTGGGACAGCCGTGGGGAGTCCTGAGGGTCAGAATCCCATGAGGGTAAGACTTGTCTGACATAGAGTTAATTTTGAAAGAGAAGTTATATAACATACCTCAAATTATAAGGAAAAAGAAAAAAAATCTTTTAAAAATTATACTTTGGTAACATACATTTCATGGAAATATCATTTGAAAAATATATAAAATAGCTTTAAGATATGTTTTATATCAATATCAAAGAATAGAGTTGATGAGAATAAAGAATGTATAATTGTTAGACTTTATATACATTGCAGATAGATTTTTTTATTCTTTTTTTTTAATTTTTTTTTAATATTTATTTATTTTTGAGAGAGAGAGAGTGTGTGTGAGCAGGGGAGGAGCAGAGAGAGAAGGAGACACAGAATCTGAAGCAGGCTCCAGGCTCTGAGCTGTGAGCATAGAGCCCAATGCAGGGCTCAAACTCATGAACTGTGAGATCATGACCTGAGCCAAAGTCAGACACTCAACCGACTGAGCCACCCAGGCACCCCGAGATTTTTTTATTCTTGAAAGGCATCAGTAAAATGACCCTACTTCATGCTTTTCTATGTTCCATATTATCAAAACTTGCACCAATTGCATTACAACATTTTGTTCGTTTTAGTAAGAGAGAAAGGGCTGTCTTCCTTAGAAACAACATGATTGTCTCTATCACCAAGAAGAGGGGTGAAGGAAATTCTAGTCAAATTTTCTTTAGCTCCATGTATTTAAGAATCATCTGATGATGTTGGGTTTGTATGCAGACTCCTGGACCCCATATCAAGAAATTCTAATTAAGTTTATGTTGAAGATCCTAGGAATGTGTATTTTAACAAGTATCCCCAGTAGTTCTGATTAAGGCGATTTTCTTTTTTCTTTTTAATTTATTTACTTAAATTCGACTTAGTTAACATATAGTGTAGTATTGGTTTCAGGAGTAGACCCCAGTGATTCATCACTTATATAGAACGTCCCGTGCTTATCCCAACAAATGCCCTCCTTAATGCCCATCATCCATTTAGCCCACCCCCCCATCTCCCCTCCAACAACCCTCAGTTTGTTCTCTGTATTTAAAAGTCTTTTTAGGGTTTGCCTCTCTCTCTGTTTTTATCTTATTTTTCCTTCCCTGCCTCTATGCTCAGCTGTTGTATTTCTTGAAAAATCATTAATTATTTGTCTTTCTCTGACTTATTTCACTTAGTATCATACACTCTAGTTCCATCCATGTTGTTGTAAATGGCAAGACTTCATTCTTCTTGATCATAAAGTGATTTTCTAAACACACTTTGAGAAACACTGTCCTCACACTTTGTCTAAATGATCTGATTTGAGGAACTTGGGTAAAACACAGAGGTGAAGCTTCAAGTTACCATATTCTTATCCAGCACTTGATATAATTGATATTGTTTAAGTAATTGATATTACCCATGAAATTAGAGAAACAGCTAAGGACTCTTATTAAGTCCCCAAACAGTATATGTAATCTATATATGTATATATGTAAAAATATTTTATGTATATACACACATATACATAGTTTACTTCATTCTCATTACAATAAATCAGAATTCCTGATCTGTGTATTGAATATGTGAATATAAAATCTGACAGCAATTGATACAAGAGTGTCAGAAGTAGAGATCGTCTATGAGATAAAAGCGATGATGAGAACACCAGCCTAACAGGTGAGTATCCTAGTAAGGAACTGAGGAGTTAAGCAGGAGCATGGGAAGAGGACTATTAGCTGAACTAACACTTCCAAATTCACATGTTGAAGCCCTAACCCCCAATAACTCAGAATTTGACTGGGTTCAGAGACAGGGCCTTCAATAAGGTAACTGAGGTTAAATGAGGTCTTATGGGTAGGCCCTAACCCAATATAACTGGTGTCTTTATAAGAATTGGAAATCTGGACAGAGACACCAGGGATGCACACCCACAGAAGAAAGACCATGGGAAACATAATGGGAAGGTAACCATCTGCAAGGCAAGGAGAGAGTTTTCAGAAGAAACCAATTCTACAATACCCTTATCTCGAACTTCCAGGCTCCTGAACTGTGAGAAAATAAATTTCCATTATGTAAGCTACCCAATTTGTTTTGGCAGACCTAGCAAACTAATTCAAATTTTGGTACCAAGAAGGGAGTGCTGCTATAATAAATACCTAAAATGTAGAAGTGGCTTTGGAACTGCATGGTGGGTAGAGACTGGAAGAGCACTGAGGTGCATGCCAGAAGAGCCTCGATTTCCCTGGGGAGACTTTTGGTAGGAATATGAATACTAAAGGTCCTTCTGAGGAGGTCTCAGATGAAAATGAGGAACACGTATTTGGAAACTGAAGGAAACACAGTCCTTGTGATAAAGCAGCACAAAACTTGACTGAACTGTGTCCTAATGCTTTGTGAAAAGCAGTAACTGACAAAGTTGGATATTTAGCTGTGAAGATTTCTTAGCAAAGTGTTAGGGACGTGGCCTGGTTTCTCCTTGCTGTTTATAGTACAATGTGAGAAGAGAGAGATTAAATGAAGAAGAGATTGTTAAGCCAAAAGTAACAAGAACTTGAAGATCTGGAAGATTCTCAGTCTATCCATATTTCAAAAAATGAATATATTTCATAAAAATAAAAAGCTTCTGCAAACAAAGGAAACAATCAGCAAAACTAAAAGGCAACCAACAGAATGGGAAAAGATATTTGCAAATGACATATCAGATAAAGGGTTAGTATCCAAAATCTATAAAGAACTTATCAAATTCAACACCCAAAAAATAAATGATCCAGTGAAGAAATGGGCAAAAGACATGAATAGACACTTCTCCAAAGAAGACATCCAGATGCCAACTGACACATGAAAAAATGCTCAACATCACTCATCATCAAGGAAATACAAATCAAAACCACAAGGAGATACCACCTCACACCTGTCAGAATGGTTAACATTAACAACTCAGGCAACAACAAATATTGGCGAGGATGTGGAGAAAGAGGATCTCTTTTGCACTGCTGGTGGGAATGCAAACTGCTGCAGCAGTTTCCATACTGGAAAACAGTATGGAGGTTCTTCAAAAAACTAAAAATAGAACTACCCTACGACCCAGCAATTACACTACTAGGCATTTATCCAGGGATACAGGTATGCTGTTTCGAAGGAGCACATGCACCCCAATGTTTGTAGCAGCACTATCAACAATAGCCAAAGTATGGAAAGAGCCCAAATATCCATCGATGGATGAATGGCTAAAGAAGATGTGGTGTATATATACAATGGAGTATTGCTCGGCAATCAAAAAGAATGAAATGTTGTCATTTACAACTACATGGATGAAACTAGAGGGTATTATGCTAAGTAAAATTAGTCAGTTAGAGAAAGACAAAAATCATATGACTTCACTCATATGAGGACTTTAAGACACAGAACAGATGAATACAAGGGAAGGGAGACAAAAATAATATAAAAATAGGGAGGGGACAAAACATAAGAGACTCTTAAATATGGAGAACAAACAGAGGGTTATTGGAGGGGTTGTGGCGGGGTGGGCTAAATTGGTAAGAAGCATTAAGGAATCTACTCCTGAAATCATTGTTGTACTATATGCTAACTAATTTGGATGTAAATTTAAAAGAAATGAGAATGATTGGCTGGTTAGTAATTCCAATGATGGTCCGGATAGTAATTCCATAAAGAGATAGTGGGTGTGACTCATGGATCTAATCAGCCCTCAGTAGAAGCCAAGGATAGAGATAGGATTACAACTGCAGAGACACTTCCAGCTTAGACTAAAGAGGACAGAGATGGAACAAAATGAAGAAAGGCCATTGAACTTCTGGGATTTTATGGGTCAGGACCATAGCTGTGAACCCACATGTGATCCTCCAGGAAAAGGGAAGAATGACCCTGAAGACCGGGTGGTTTCCTCCTCAGTTTCAGAATAAGGCTACCTCCTCAGTTATTGCTGCAATAATGTCTTAATTGATCTAGTCATATATGGTGTGCCTGATACCCATCTTTTCTCATATTGTAGCCCTAGCGATTTTCCAAAGTGCATTCTGATTTTGTATCCAATTCCATCTACTCCAGTTTAAGAACTATAAATTGCTTCACTTTGCTCTTCGAAAATTTAAAACGTCTTAATATGATCTGTAAGACCTCAAATCACCGGCCTTTGCTTGCGTCTCCAACCACGTCTCTTTCTTTATCTGTGTGGCCCCATCCAGCTAGTTTTCCCATAGTCCCCATTCTCATCATGTTTATCTTCTACTGGGCTTCTACATGTCTTGTTCTCTCTACTTAGAATGGACCTCCTACGTTTCTTTGCCTAGTTAACACCTACCAATCCTTTAATTCTCAGCATTAAAGTCACCTCCTCAGGGAAGCTTAACTAAGTAAAATTTCACTGTTTCACTCATAGAACTGTGAATTCTTCAAAACACTGTTAGCTCCACAAGGTAGGAACCATGTCTGTGTGTGTTCACATTTGTATCCTTACAGATGTGCACTTAACTCCAAGTAGGAACCTAACAAATATATATATTTTTAATATAACTTATTGTCAAGTTAGCTAACATACAGTGTATATAGTGTGCTCTTGGCTTCAGGGGTAGATTCCCATGATTCACCATTTACATACCACACCCAGTGTTCATCCCAGCAAGTGCCCTTCTCAATGCCCATCACCCAATTTCACCTCTCCCCAGCAGCCCCCCCAATGGTTTGCCTGCCTCTCTGTTTGAAACTATTTTTCCCCTTCCCTTTCCCCATGGTCTTTTGTTAAGTTTCTCAAGTTCCACATATGAGTGAAAACATATGATTCTGACTTATTTCACTTAGCATAATACCCTCGAGTTCCATCCATGTTGTTGCAAATAGCAGGATTTCATTCTTTCTCATTGCCAAGTCATATTCCCTTGTATATATAAACCACAACTTCTGTATCCATTCATCAGTTGATGGACATTTGGGTTCCTTCCATAATTTGGCTATTGTTGAAAGTGGTGCTATAAACATTTGGGGTACATGTGCAACTATGAGTCAGCACTCCTATGTATACTTTGGATAAATTTATAGTAGTACTATTGCTGGGTCATAGGGTAGTTCTATTTTTAATTTTTTGAGGAATCTCCACACTGTTTTCCAGAATGGCTGCACCAGTCTGCATTCCCACCAACAGTGCAAGAAGATTCCCGTTTCTCCACATCCTCACCAACATCTGTTGTTTCCTGAGTTGTTAATTTTAGCCACTCTGACTGGTGTGAGATGGTTTCTCAGTGTGGTTTTGATTTGTATTTCCCTGATGGTGAGTGATGTTGAGCATTTTTTCATGTATTTGTTGGCCATCTGGATGTCTTCTTTGGAAAGGTGTCTATTCATGTCTTCTGCCCATCCCTTTTCTCACTGGGTTGTTTTCCAGGTGTCGAGTTTGGTAAGTTTTTTACAGATTTTGATACTAACCCTTTATCTGATATGTCATTTGCCAATATATTCTTCCATTCTGTCAGTTCCCTTTTAGTTCTGTTGATTGTTTCCTTTGCACTACAGTAGCTTTTTATCTTGATGAGGTCCCAAACGTTTATTTTGCTTTTATTTCCCTGGCCTTCAGAGATGTGTTGAGTAAGAAGGTACTGTGGCTGAGGTCAAAGAGGTTGTTGCCTGTTTTCTCCTCTAGGGTTTTGATGGTTTCCTGTCTCATATTTAGGTATTTCATCAATTTTGAGGTTATTTTTATGTATGGAGTAAAAAAGTGGTCCAGTTTCATTCTTCAGCATGTTTCTGTCCAGTTTTTCCAGCACCATTTGCTAGAGAGAATGTCTTTTTCCCATTGGATACTCTTTCCGGACTTGTCAAACATTAGTTGGCCATACACTTGTGGGTCCAATATTGGGTTCTCTAATCTATTCCATTGGTCTATGTGTCTATTTTTGTGCCAATACCATACTGTCTTCATGATTACAGCTTTGTAGTAGAGGTTAAAGTCCGGGATTGTGTTGCCTCCCATGTTGGTTTTCTTTTTCAACATTTCTTTGGCTATTCGAGGACTTTTGTGGTTCCATATAAATTTTATGTTTGTTTGTTCTAGCTCTGAGAAGAATGCCAGTGCAATTTTGATCGGGATTGCATTGAATGTGTAGATTGCTTTGGGTAGTATTGACATTGTAACAATATTTGTTCTTCCAATCCATGAGTATAGAATACTTTTCCACTTCTTTGAGTCTTCTTCAATTTCTTTCATAAGTTTTCCATAGTTTTTGGTGTATAGATCTTCTACATCTTTCATTAGGTTTATTCCTAGGTATTTTATGGTTCTTGGTACAATTGTAAATGGGATCGATTTCTTCATTTCTCTTCTTGTTACTTCATTATTGGTGTATAGAAATGAAACCAATTTATGTACATTGATTTTGTATCCTGTGACTTTGCTGAATTCATGTATCAGTTCTAGCAGCTTTTTGGTGGAGTCTTTTGGGTTTTCTACGTAGAGTATTGTGTCATCTGCAAAAAGTGAAACTGACTTCATCTTTGCCAATTTGGATGCCTTTATTTCATTTTGTTTTCTGATTGCTGAGGCTAGGATTTCCACACCATGTTATAAAAAAGTGGTGAGGGGACGCCTGGGTGGTTCAGTTGGTTAAGAGTCCAACTTCAGCTCAGGTCATGATCTCGCGGTTTGTGGATTTGAGCCCCATGTCAGGCTCTGTGCTGACAGCTCAGAGCCTGGAGCCTGCTTCGGATTCAGTGTCTCCCTCTCTTTCTGCCCCTCCACCACTTGTGTTCTGTCTCTCTCTGTCTCTCAAAAATGAATCAATGTAAAAAAAAAAAAATAAATAAAACAACAGTGGTGATAGTAGACATCTCTGTCGTGTTCTTGGTCTTAGGGGGAAAGCACTCAGTTTTTTGCCATTGGGGATGATATTGGCTGTGGGCCCTTTATATATGGCTTTTATGATGGTAAGGTATGTTCCTTCTATTCGGACTTTCTTGAGGGTTTTTATTAGAAAGTCTGCTATATTTTGTCAAATGCACTATTTTTTCTGCACTATTGATAGGATCATATGGTTCTTATCTTTCCTTCTATTAATGTGATGTATCATGTTGATTGATTTGCAAATATTGAGCCATTCCTGCAGCTGAGGAATGAATCCCACTTGATCATGGTGAATACTTCTTTTAATGTATTGTTGAATTAGATTGGCTAGTATCTTGTCAAGAATTTTTACATCCATATTCATCAGGAATATTGGCCTGTAATTCTTCTCTCTGGTGGGGTCTCTGTCTGGTTTGAGAATCAAGGTAGTGCAGGGTTCATAGAATGAGTCTGGAAGCTTTCCTTCTGTTTCTGTTTTTTGAAACATTTTGAGAAGAATAGGTATAACTCTGTTTTAAATGTCTGGTAGAATTCCCCTGGGAAGCCATCTGGCCCAGATTTTTGATAACTGATTCAATTCCTTCACTGGTTATGGGTTCAAATTTTCTATTTCTTCCCACTTAAGTTTTGGTAGTGTGTGGGTTTCTAGGAAGTTGTCTATTTCTCCCAGGTTGTCCAGTTTATTGACATATAATGTTTCATAGTATTCTCTAATAATTATTTGTATTTCTGTGGTGTTCATTGTGATCTCTCATTTTTATTTTGTGATTTTATCTATTTGGGTTCTCTCTCTTTTTTGGGTAGGGATTTATCAATTTTGTTTATCTTTTCAAAAAACCACCTCTTAGTAGTACCTTGGTGGCTCAGTCAGTTAAGTGACTGGCTCAGGTCATGATCTCATGGTTCATAGGTTCAAGCCCTGCATCAGGCTCTGTGCTGAATGCTTGCTTGGAGCCTATATCCTGCTTCAGATTCTGTGTCTCCTTCTCTCTCTGCCCCTCCCCCCTTGTGCTCTGTCTCTCAAAAATAAATAAAGGTTAAAAAAAAAAACAAACACTTCTTAGATTCATTGTTCTATTCTGTGTTTATTTGTTTTTATTTCTTTGATTCTATATTGTTTATTTCTGCTCTAATCTTTATTATTTATCTTCTTCTGCTGGCTTTGGGGTTTCTTTGCTGTTCTGCTTCGGGTTCCTTTCAGTGTGGTTAGGTTTGTATTTGTTTTTGTTTTTGTTTTTCCTTATTTCTTGAGATAGGCCCGGATTGCAATGTATTTTCCTCTTAGGACTGCCTTTGCTCCATCCCAAAGGGTTTGAACTGTTGCATTTTCACTTTCATTTGTTTCCATATATTTTTTAATTTCTTCTTTAATTGCCTGGTTAACCCATTCATTCTTTAATGGGATGTTCTTTAACCTCCATGCATTTGGAGGCTTTCCAAATTTTTCTTGTGGTTGATTTCAAGTTTCATATCATTGTCATCTGAAAATATGCATGGTATGATCTCAGTTCTTTTATATTTATTGAGGGCTGTTTTGTGACCCAGTACATGGTGTATCTTGGAGAATGTTTCAAGTGCACTCAAGAAGAATGTGTATTCTGCTTTTGGATGAAAAGTTCTGAATATATCTGTCAAGTCCATATGGTCCAGTGTATCATTCAAAGCCATTGCTTCTTTATTGATTTTTGGCCTATATGATCTGTCCATTGTTATAAGTGGAGTATTAAAGTCCCCTGCAGTTACTGTATTCTTATCAGTAAGATTGCTTATGTTTATGATTAATTGATTTATATATTTGGGTACTCTCAAGTTTGAAGCATAAACATTTACAATTATTAGCTCTTTGTGATGGACAGACCCTGTAATTATGATATAATGCCTTTATTTATCTCTTGTTACGACATTTAGTTTAAACTCTAGTTTGTCTGATGTAAGTATGGTTACTCCAGCTTTCTTTTGACTTCCAGTAGCATGATGGTTATCCGTTCCCTCACATTCAATCTGAAGGTGTCCTCAGTTCTAAAATAAGTCTTTTGTAGACAGCATATAGATGGATCTTGTTGTTTATCCACTCTGATACCCTATGTCTTTTGATTGGCTCATTTAGTTCATTTACATTCAGAGTTATTGAAAGATATGGATTTAGTGTCATTGTGTTATCTGTAGGTTTCATGCTTGTAGTGATGTCTCTGGTCCTTTGTAGTTTTTGCAGCATGATACTCACAGAGTCTTCCTTAGGATCTCTTACAGGGCTAGTTTAGTGGTCTTGACCTCCTTCAGTTTTTGTGTGTCTGGGAAAGCCTTTATTTCTCCTTCTATTCTGAATGACAGCTTTGCTGGATAAAGGATTCTTGGCTTCATATTTTTCCTATTCATCACATTGAATAGTTCCTGCCACTCCCTTCTGGCCTGCCAGGTTTCAGGGCACACTTCTGCTACTACCCTTCTGTGTCTACCCTTATAGTTTAAGGGCCATTTGTCCCTAGCTGCCTTCAGAATTCTCTATCTTTGTATTTTGTCAGTTTCACTGTGACATGCCGTGGAGAAGACATATTCTTGCTAAATCTGAAGGGAGTCCTCTGTGTCTCCTGGATTTGGATGCCTGTTTTCTTCCCTAGATTAGGGAAATTCTCAGCTATAATGTGTTCAAGTAAACCTTCTGCCCCTTTCTCTCTTTTTTCTTCTTCTAGAACTCCTATGGTATGGATATTATTATGTTTCATTGAATCATTTAGTTCTCTAATTCTCCCCTCATTGTCTAGTATTTTCTTTTCTCTCTTTTTCTCAGCTTTATTTTCCATAATTTTATCTTCTCTTTCACTTATTCTTCCCTCTGCTTTCCCCATCCTTGCTGTCACTGCATTTAGTTTATTTTGCACCCCATTTACATTTCTTAATTTGTCGTGACTTTCTTAGTTCCTTGATCTCTGCAGCAATAGATTCTCTGCTGTCTTTTTTGCTTTTATCAAGCTGAGCTATTAATCTCATGACTATTTTTCAAAATTCTTGATCAGACATATTGCTTATATCTGTTTTGAGTAATTCTCTAGCTGTCATTTCTTCCTGGTATTTCTTTTGAGGAGTATTCTTCCATTTCATCATTTTGGCTCGTTTTCTGTCCCTCATGTGTTTGAATAGCTTGTTATGTGTCCTGAACCCATGAGCACTACTATATTAAAGAAGGGTCTTGTGCTATCCAGGGACTGGCCATTCGGGAGGTGTTTTTGGAGTGTGTTGTATGCTCTCTGTTGTTGTGACTTGGTTGCTTTATCTCCCTTCTCATAGTGGTGGTATGGACCTTTCACCAGGTGTGCTTTGATTTGTTTGTTGAAGTAACCTTGGAAAAAATGTTAAAAAGGAGGGGGGGTGGTGGGAGAAGCCTTATCCCATACCAAGAGAGAAATGACAGGAAAGGGGAAAAAGAATAGACAAACAGAAAAATTGACCAGGCAGAGAATCAGAGAGACTATATGGCTTACTCCAGGGAGAGAGAGGAAAATAAAGAAGGAGATACAGAAGAGGTTTAAAAAGAATAGATTAAAAATGTCTGTTTAAACAAACCAATAACCAGAATAACCAGAATGGAGAAGGGAAGAAATAAGAGGAAGAAAATTTAAATATATATATATTTTTTAAATTTTTCTTATATATCATATATATATACATATATATGTATATATATATATATATATACATATACATATATATGTGTATATATATATATATATATCATACATATATAAAATAAGAATTGACCAAGATTAAAATCAGAAAATGTGAAACTGCTGGAATGATATGTGATGGTGCCTTAGAACCAGTGGAAGCACTGGTCTGGAGGAGGAGCTATCTAGTTCAGTCAGTGTCAATCTTGCTCTGTTATATATGGTTAGACCAGGCACAGAGGGATGTGGTTTGGTGTAGGTGGGTCCTGGCCTCCACTGTGGGCCCATTGTCTGTTCCCTGAAGCCCCACCTTATTGGTGATGGCAAGAAAAATGATGACACCCGCTTCTCCTCCCTGGATGAGAAGGGTGACCCAAACCACTCTGTTCAGGCCATCCTCACAGTGCCACGTGGGCACAAGTGGGCAGTTTGTCCCAGCCTACAGTCTCCTGCACCTCCCAGACCCTCAGCTGAGATTCAAACTCCAATGTCTTAAAGGATCCCGCTCGATGTGCCCAGGTTCCAGGGTAGTGCCACTCTGCCCAGCCAGCCAACAAAAGGCCTCTGGCTGGCAGGCGCCTGCAGGGTCTTTGGTTCTTGGGGCAGCTATATGCCTTCTTCCCACAGCATTCAAGGGAGGGAATTGCTCTAACTGCGTCTATGAGCCCGGGCTGGCTCCTCTCCTCCCCAGGCGCATGAACAGGGTGGCAAGCCCCAGTCCAGAGAAAGCCTGCAACCCTGGAACGAGTTAGAAATTGACTCTTTCTCCATTTTTTCCATTCCATAATTCGTGGTTTTTTTCTTGTCCTAATACAATCCTACACTTCCACAACCTCTCTCTCTTCCTTTTGTCTCTCCACAGAAGGGGATACCTACTCTCCATGCCTAAGCCACCTTTTATCTTTCCCAATTTACAATTATGCACCTATGGCCCACCAAGTTGTCCCCACGGGCCCCTGGAGTTGTATCTGTCACTCTGTAGCCTGAATTCCTGGAATTCCAAGTCTTCTGCCCTCAATACTGCTGTGTTTGAGGGACGAGGGAACTTCAGGTCCCCCTACTTCTCTGCTGTGTTGACTCACTCCCCTAACAAATGTTTTTGAATAAATGCAAGCACACAACAAATGAATTAATGAATATAAAATTTCAAAGAGAATATGGTTTTGGAGTATTATCACTGCCTGCTTTGGTTCTGACCATCTAGCTTTGTTTAATGCTAATCATAAAAGCCCATATATACATTTTATGAATGAATTGGTTAATTTTAACCCTGTTTCACATTCACAATAAATCTGCAAAGAAACACATTTATTCCCATATAATAAAGGAATTAATGTTAAAGTCATTTTTGAAAATGGTTAAGAGGCACCATCGTCTCTTGATATTCAAAGATTGGTAGTCTATACTACTAAACATCTTTCCCCTCTTCTCTCTGTTTATCACCTTCTCTGCCACTAGATTATTTCCTCTCCAGAGTTACTAAACCAAATTCTTCCTCCACCAAAGTCATTATGGGCTTTGAGGGGAGAAAAAAAAACAAAAGTTCAACACTGCAAAAGAGATTACAGAGTGTGAGCCAAACCTTGACAGTCACCAGTAGAACATTGTTACTCATTTTTCTCTAAAGCATTACTGTTAAGTGTTCAGAATACAGAAGGTTGAGCCATGCCAGGAAAGTGAGCTTGCTTGTTTCCCTGAGGACTAGTTTTGACAGTACCTTTTGAAACATACAATCACAGCAGTGTCTTACCCTTTAATATTGATGACACAATGGTTTGTTATGTTTTAATTTAGCTCCAAGAATATCTCTGGCAATTTAGCATTACCTCTCCTGTGGCCTCCACCCAGAAGTTACCTTTTCAAGGACGACATGCAATATTATTTTGCTAATGCTAGTGTTTTACATGCCAGTCTCTTACTCAGCTCATTGTGTTTTTTTCTCTCTGAAAATATTTTATAGCAAAAGAATAATATCTCAAAAAGAAAAGACATTTATCAAACTAAGGGTAGAAAAAGGAAGACCAAGAAGAATTGCCAAGAGAAGCTTTTACTAATGCTCCACATGAGGAATAGTTGCAGAAGCACATTCTGTGAATGATGAAATGGCCAGATTCAGAGAGCCTTCAGAGAGAAAAGTTGTATTAACCCATTTGTTTTTTTATTTGCTATTTTCTTCCCCGTCTTGTTCACTTTAAAGTTTGTATTTCTTGTCCCTGTGGGTGCTAACTTTCATTTCCCTTTTCTAAACGATGTACTGTGTCTGCTATAAGATGCTAATTAGGTCTTTTCCAATTGTACTTAGAGTAGGGTAAAAATCTCAAGATATATAACATTTCTTGCACCTAAAGTAGATGACTCGTGATGGGCAAGTTCACATAGATGCAATTTAATAGAGTCAGCAAGAATACTGACATACCCACAGGGGATCTGCCTTCCAGAATCTGACAGATGACATCTCTGAGGATGATCAGCCTTGGGGCTGATGCACATTACCATCACTTTCCTTGGTAGTCTGTTGTCAGGCTCCAAGCAGCTGCATATCATGGGGTTTTTATCCTATATTGTTAGATGTTATTGATAAATTTTGCCCAAGAGGCAGACTTAATTTTAACATATTCCTATTTATTTAATAACAAATAGATTTCCCCTTTTTTCCTGTATGATTTGTAATATGGTATACTGACATTTAATGGAACATATTGATATATTGTTTTCAAACATGTGAATATACTATACAAGCTCTATTCATGTCAACTAAAAATGATTTTTATTTTTTTATTATTGCAAAATCATTTTTATTGGTGGAACTATTTTTACATGGAGCAGTGAAGGGCAGACAATTTAAAAAGCTCCTTAAAATACAGACATTAACATCATTCTCCACCTAGTACCTCCCATAGTCCTGTATAAGTGCTGGGTAAGATAAACTGAATTAAGTTGTCCACAGTGCTAGACTGGACAAGGAGCTTAGTGACCAGTGGTCAGCCATTAGGTAAACTCCTTTGAAGCAGAAGTGGACCCTGTAGAAGTTTCATGTTGTAGTTTTTTGTAGTTACACTACTTTTGCCTTTTTCTGGCTTAACTCAGAATGTGACAAAGAAGGGAAGGAGACACCTTGTCCCTGAGGCACAACTAATTCATTTCCAGATAATTCATATCTGGTAAGTTATGACTTGTCTGCATCAACCATGACTCCAATGCTGACCACAATGCTGCTTACAAATTATATGGAGTCAAGGTCTAGTCCATTTCTTCCAGACTTAGTTTTAGAGAGTTTTTCCTCTTTGCATCATATGTGATAATAGTAAGAGTATGAGTTCAGTTCAAAAGAGGTGTTTTAAAAGGTGTTATTTTTTTATGTTTATTTGCGAGACAGAAACAGAGCATGAGTGGGGGAGGGGCAAAGAGAGAGCAAGACACAGAATGTAAAGCAGTCTCCAGGCTTCCAGCTGTCAGCACAGAGCCTGACAACAGGGCTCGAACCCACAAGCTGACATCAGACATTTAACTAACTGAGCCACCCAGGCACCCCAAGAGGTGTTATTTTTTAACAGTAAACTAAAAACTCCTTTCTGCCAGTGTTAATTATATTTTGGTTTCCCCTGTGTATATTGATACTCAGTCTCCAAGCAAAACTGATTTGTTTTTTCTCATACTTCCCCTCTGCTTATTCCTTGTAGCAGAGTTCCACTGACAACAACATCAACAGCAGTAACAATGAACACATGAACTAATAATGGAATGAAAAGGGAAAATTTTATAACTTAGTGGATTTTCTATAAAATTTATTTCATATTCTGGACATAAAGTTGAGATGTGCTGCAGAAAGGCAAACACAGACAAAAACCTGAAAGCCATTTTTGTGAAGATGACAAGAAAATCTGTCCACCGCCAATATTGCATAGGTTTTACTGCCTTTTCCTGTTTGAGACCACAACATATATGTCCCAGAGTTCCAGTGAACTGAAAAAAGTGTCTGAAGACATGAAAACCAGAGTTTCTCAAAGAAAAATTAAAGAAAACAAGATCATTTTACCTAAAGGAGAAAGACTAAAGGGAGATATAATTCAAGCATGGGTAGGGATACTGCATAAAATATGGAAGAAGACAGCTATTCCAGTCGAATCAGGGATTCAAATTTAGTTCCATTTGAGCTAAAATTAAATTTACTTTTAATTTATACCAGGAGGAATTTGCAATTCATATTAAATCTTCTTAACCAGACCATAACAAAGGAAAATGAAAACTAGATATTTGTGTCGGTCTCAGCCTATCAATAACCAGTGTTATTGTTGAAGCAGCTGTTGTGGTCCTTACTGTGATTGCAAGATGCCTTTCAGCAACAGCCATCAGAAAACTTTGAAAAAATAAAGATTTACTACTTACAAGACCTAGAAATTACACAGCATATGTGAGCCCACATAACAAGGTAGCGTATAGAGAAAGTGAGAAAGAGCCTCACTGGCTGGTGTGTGTGTGGGGGTGGGGGGGTCTGTTTTTATTGGAGTCAAGGCTAGTGGCCAGGATTTTCTAACTCATTCTTTATTGGTGAATTTAAAATATAAGACTGAGGATTTAAGCAAGGAAAGGAAAGGGAAGCAATCCAGTCAGTCAGTTATCAAAATCAACCGACATCTCCGAAACAAAGGAGCCTCAGTATGGGGAGAGTGGCCTGGTTTTTATCTAGCTGTGTAGCTAGTAATGTGTTTGTCTTTAAACTGAATGCCTCTTTGAAATGGATTCCTCAAAAATCAAGTCAGACACTTGCATTACAAAAAAGTAAAAAAGAACACAACAAAACAAAACAACTGTCAGGGCTTTCTTTAAACTGCAACATTCTTTAGTTACAAATAAAAACTGATCAAATATGTCTTTGATTAATGCTACTTGAAAGCAAAAATGTGCTGTGGATGAGATGGGTATGAATGTGTTTAGTACTTGCTGCCTGCCTGACCCTTTGAAGCAAGCGTTGGCTCTCTAGACGTATGACCTCTGTGTGGTCACACTGCTTTTTATTTCCCTTTAATTTAACCCAAAGCATGGCAAAAAAGTAACCTTGTCCCTGGGAGAACCAGCTCATTTCCAGATAATCAATTCCTAGAAAACTGATTTAGGGCACCAGACACACACCCCAATGCTGATTGCAATATTGCACACAAATGATCGGGAAACAAGGTCCAGGCTGATTCAGGTTTACTCTTGTAATGATCACAACAATACAAGTGTTGAAACAGAAGTGCAAAGAAATAGCATAACCAAACTCACATAGTCGTGAAATGAGAACATCAGTCTATTGATGCCAACACTTCATTCTTTCCATCATCCCACCCTGTGTACCTACATGAAGCTTAAAAATCCTTTTCAAACTTGAGTTGTATTCATACACGTCACTAGTGATAGAGATAAATGTTTTCGTTTTGAGTAAGGTGCTAAGTGGAACTCAAAGGTTAATAATGAAACAATGAAATAGCTTCTTCTCTCCTCCTCTTTTTTTTTTCTTATTCCAAAACCCTATTTCTCTTTATTGCTAAATACAAACTGATAATTACAAAATCCATAGGAAATTCTTAGTTCAAGGATTTATTTATATAATTGCTCCTATCAGAAGCTTTTCAAGTGTTTCACAGAGTGTAAAAGAACATAAGAGAGAAAATACGAGAATAATGTTTCTTTTGTAAGGCATAACATATTTTTGAGGTCTAATGGACCATATTATTAATTAATTAATTGTTAACTAAACCCATGGAAATGAGAATATCTAGCTACTGTTTCCATTACTTTTTGCTGAACATGGCCTTCCTTGATGAATAGTAGTCTTGGACTCCTCACAAAGAATCCCTGTCTCTAAATCAGGATGTATTTGTGTTCCTCTTTGCTTATATAACTATGTACGTTATTTCAGTCCAAAGAGATTTTTTGTTGTTGTTGCAAATTTAAGGTGATTAAAATGGTTTTTAATGGCAGTAATTTTGTAGTTATAATTACAGTGTTTATTATCATGAAGAATTTAATATAAATATGTGGCAATTAGTAGTGCTGAAAATAATTTGCCCTAATCTAGAGATTTTCTGAGATCTATAATATACATACACTAATTCTTTTGCCCTAACACTACCACTGTATGAAATCGCTCTAGGGATTTTTAAAGGTTAAAGAGATGTTCATAAAAGGAGAGTGACAGAGCATGTATGGAAAACCTAAATTCTGCAGTCATTTAGCAGGTTTTTTTTCCCCATTAAATCACAGTACAATAAAATTAGGTATGTAAAATTTCTTCATTACATTTATTTTTTAACTTGAGTTTATATATTTTTAAAGTTCCAGGAAGTACTCCCAAATTTATCTTCTTGTACCATGCTATGTATGAATTCCTGTGGAATTTCCAATTACATATTGGTGATTTTCATTTCTAATGGTTAATTTGCATAACTTAAAAAACATCAATTACTGCATGAGTAGAGTTACTTTATCCATTAGCCCATCCTGCATTACTAAATGGATTACTTTTCTTAATTAACTTGGTACTTATCAGTATATAAAAAAGCAAACAATAATGATTTCTTAAAATATTTCTGATTTTTAAGACTTTATTCCACATCCTCAATTTCAACCTGCCAAAAATGAAACAAATACCTATGGAAAAAGTAATTGCTTTTCTCCTTCTTTAACACTTCTTCTTAATTAACTTTTAATCTGTACTGTTACACAGGGAGCATCTCTTAATACTAAATGTATCTAAAATTTAGAAGACAGAGATTTAAATGATTTAGATAAACATCTGCCTAGCACAGAGGCATAAAAATTACAAAATTAGGATATGGGCGGCTGAGTGCCAATAGTAGCTGCCAGCAAAATAAAGATATTGTCTTCATTTTTTTTTTAATCCTTTGCTTACTAATGAAGCAACTTAATAAATGCCTTCTAACCATAGATCTTTATTTTGGAGCATGTTTCTTGATTTATCGTACATAAAATTCTAAAAACTTTCTGAATGAGAAGTTAAAAAAAAACACAACTATGCAATAATTTATGAAAGACATGTTTTGATTGAGAAAAATCCATAAATTGGAAATTTTCATAGGAAATTAAGCACTATTGTTTTGTTTAGTCAAAGTGGATTCTGTCAACAGTAATTTAAAGTAATCAGTTCAATGATATGATCCCCGGTTGGTGTTTAGATAATTACTATACTTATGTCTAGTAATTTTCATCTATTAAATGGAGCAGAGTGGCAAGTAAAGACAGAAAGCTTTGACTCTTAACACCTCCTCTATAGTATTTGTGTAATTTGTCTCTTAATAACTGAAATACATGACAATAAAATTCTTACATACAAAATGGGAAAAAAATCCTACATTCTTTACATGCATGCCAAGTTAACCAAAATATCTTGAATTTTGTTTTGCACAAAATACAGTAGAAATGTGTGTGCACTTATATGCCTTGTCTTTTCAATTACTCTAGAGAGTTAGGAAGAATAAGTAACCAGAGATGAGAGCTTAAGCTCATTTTGTTTTAGTTTTAGAATAAAGAGGCAAAAATGGTTAATTGTGGAAAATAACAACTGTATACCTCTAAAACCCAAGAAAATAAACTAAAATAGTTTTTGAAAACAATAAGAAAATTCAATAAGATGATGGGTTACTAAAGGTCTAAATATCAAGCAGAAAACAAAAAAAAAGAGGACTATTTATAATAACAAAACCATAAAACTTTTGGAATAAAATTAGTAAGCAATGTGTAATATTTATAATAATAAAACTGTAAAATATGTGTAAGAAGACTTGTGTAAACTAAAACATTTTCTTTGTCTTGGATTGGAATATTTAGCATTGTAAAGAGGTCAAATCCCCCAAATGTTTTTTTTCTTTCTTAAGAAATTAGAACAACTGTTCAAAAATTCCAACAGGATTTCATTTTTGAGCGGCAGGGATGGGCAGAAATTTAGAGTCATAGAATACAACATAAATCTCTCAAGTATCCAAGTATCTGGTATACTACATATGAGAAAGTTAGAAAATTGTTTCCAAAAATAAAATATACTGTTAAGCTATGGTAATGAAAATGTGAAACTGGTGACGATATACATGGCAGATGTATTGGTTTTCAAGACACTGGATAATGGGCAATAAAGAACTGTCATGCCTGAGTGACAGGAAATAAATCATGGGAACTCCATGGGGAATGCATCAGCTTACACTGGAGAGAATTTTTAGGCAATGGCACATGGCAGACTCCTTAACTTGAGAAGTTGAAAGTCCAGGGAAAACAAGGGACTAGAGGTCTCAGAACAGAGAATTGGAGAGATGAGTGCTGTACAAAGAACTTCAAAGATCTTCAAAGGGATCCCCATGAGCATTTAGCAGAGTACTAATCAACACATGTATATGAGGAAAGTGCCCAAGTCTGGGGAAAGAACTGTATGACAAAGTTGGAGAAAGCAATTTCTAATGTTCATATGATGCTGGCAATGTGCTTATTGCGGCCAGATTGGAAAAACTCACAATTTGTGGGGCATTGGGTTGAATACTCAGGAAGGTCTTACTTTATTACTCAGCAGAGTTCTCCAGAGAAACAGAACCAATAGCATATGTACAGAGAGACTGGGGCCGGGGGGGTGGGGGATGAATTAGCAAAGGCAGAATTTTCAGAGAAGCTGGCAGGATGGAGACCAGAGAAGAGTTGATGTTGCAGCTTGAAAGTCCAAAGGTAGTCTGGAAGCAGAATTTGCTCTTTCTCGGAAAGCTTTAGTCTTTTCTCTTTAAACCTTCAACTGATTGGATAAATCCTACCCACATTATAGAGGGTAATCTTCTTTATCAAAGTATACTAATTTAAATGTTGAGCACATCTGAAAAATACTTTCACAGAAACATCTAGACTGGTGTTTGATCAAAAATTGGGTACCATGGCCTAGCCAGGTTGACACATCAAGTTAAGCATCACACAGTACTCAGCAGTAAGAAATAAGCATCCCTAGACTGAGGACCGGTCTGGACCCATCTAACAAATTATTAAAGCAAGGCCCAAAGGGTGAAGCTATTTATAAGTAACTTCACTGCATTCCAGAAAAAATGCACAGAGGTATTAATGGGAATAGGAAAAATCCAGCACTCAAAAAAAAGTTCTGATTTTTCTTATTCAATTAATGAATACCAGGTATTCAAAGAAGCAGAAAAATACTACCTAAAATTAGGGGGAGGGATGCAATCAATTGAAATCAATTTAGAATTGTCACAGATGTTAGAATTACATCCTAAGAACATTTGATCTAATTAAAACAGTTATGACTGTATTCCATATATTCAATAAGATACAAAGAGACATAGATTATAAAAAAGACACGTAAAAATTCTATATATAAATATTACAGTGCCCCAAATAAAATATATACTGGATGTGACTAATGACCAAATAGACATTATTGTTGAACTTAAAGACCTACCAATAGGAACTATCTGTATAAAATGCACAGAAAAAAGAATTATAAAAATTATGAAGACTCTCAGTCAGCTCTGCGACAACTTTGAGTGCCTTACTATATGGGTAACTGGAGTTCTTTTCTTCTTTTTCTTCTTATTCTTGTGGCCTGAGAGCTAATTTCTTTTTTTTTTTTTTTTTTTTTTTTTAGTTTTTTTTTAATTTTCAATTAGTTAACATACAGTGTAATATTATTTTTTGGTATACATTATAGTGTTTTAACACTTCTTTTTTTTTTTTTTTTTTAAGAATTTGTAAATGTGTATTTACTTTTCGAGAGAGACAGCAAGCAGGGGAGGGGCAGAGAGAGGGAGACACAGAATCCAAAGCAGGCTCCAGGCTCCAGCTGTCAGCACAGAGCCTGACATGAGGCTCCAACTCACAAACTGCGAGATCATGACCTGAGCTGGAGTTCGATGCTCAACCGACCGAGTCACCCAGGCACCCCAATGATTCAACACTTCCATATAACACTCATCACAGCAATAGTAAGTGCCATCCTTAATCCCCATCACCTATTTTACCCATCCCTCCACCTACCTCCCCTCTGGTAACCGTTAGTTTGTTCTCTATAGTTAAGAGTCCGTTTTTTTGTTTGCCTCTTTCTCTTTCTCTCTCTCATTCTCTCTCTCTCTTTCCACTTTGCTCATTTGTTTTGTTTCTTAAATTCCACAGTGAGTGAAATCATATGGTATTTATCTTTCTTTGACTGACTTATTTCACTTAGCATAATACTCTCTAGTTCCATCCACGTCATTGCAAATGGCAAGGTTTAATTCTTTTTATGGCTGAATAATATTCCAGTATGTCTGTGTGTGTCTGTGTGTGTATATGTATACATTTATACCACATCTTCTATATCCATTCATTAATCGATGGACAGTTGGGATTTTTCCATACTTTTGCTAGTGTAGATAATGCTTAATGCTGCTATAAACATATGCTTTGGGTAATTCCCTATTAGTGCAGTTGCTGGATCATAGCAATTGATCCTCTACTATTTTTTGAGGAACCTCTACTATTTTCCAGAGTGGCTGCACCAGTTTGCATTCCCACCAACATTATAAGAAGATTCCCCTTTCTCTACATCCTTGCCAATACCTGTTGTGTCTTGTGTTGTTGATTTTAGCCATCCTGATAGGTGTGAGGTTATGTGTAACTGGAGTTCTTGAAAGCGGTTGGGATAGAAAAAAGAAATACTTGAATAAAATAATATCAGGTTTTCTGTAAATGACAAACTCACAGAAGGAAAAAGCCTAATGAATGCCAATCTTAAGAAACAAATAATTACACACACACATTATACTCAAATTGCTCAAAACTAGTTAAAAACAGAAAATATTAACAACACCAGGGACAGAAGAAAAGACATGCTATATTCAGAGGAATAAAAATACAGATACAGCATAATTTCAGTCAAAAACTGTATGAGATGACAATGGGGAAGTATCTTAAATTACTGAAGCAAAAACTCTGCCAATGTTGAATTCTATATCCAGTGAAAAGATCTTTCAAAGATAAAGTTGCTTTCAGACATAACTGGATGATTATTGTGGAAACATGTATACTATACACCCCAAAGCAAACACTAGAATTAAAAAGAAATAGTTACAGCCAATAGAACAATACAGTAGATAATATGAAATCATAAAGTCTACTTAATCTAAATAAAAGAGCATAAAGCAGGAAAAACTGAATAAAGCATAGATTGGGTAAGTAGGAAACAAATACCAAGATGACAGATAAAAGGTAGCCATATCAATAATCACATTTGATGGGGTGTCTGGGTGGCTCAGTCGGTTAAGCATCTGACTTTTGACTTTGGCCCAGGTCATGATTTCATGGTTCTTATGTTCAAAGCTGTCAGCACATCAGGCTCTGTGCTGATATCATGGAGCCTACTTGGGATTCTCTCTCTCCCTCTCTCTCTGCCCCTTCCCTGCTTGAGCACTCTCTCTTACACTTTTTCTCTCTCTCTCGAAATAAATAAATAAACATTACAAAATTGTACTTCATGCAAAGAGTTTAAGCACTGTTATTAAAAACAGATTCTGTCAGATTGGATAGAAACCAAGACCCAACTATATCCTGTCTTCATAAACCCCAATTTAAATATAAAGGCACAAATCCGTTAAAAGTAAAAGAATGAAAAAAGACATGTCATTTGATGATAACCCAAAGAAAGCTGGTTACTGTATTAATATCAAAGTAAATTTCACAGAAAAGAATATCATTAAGAATAAAAAAAATCATTTCATAATTATAAAGAGGTCAATTAATCAAGAGTATACAACAACTTCAAATACATGCACCTCTTAAAAACCCTTCAAAATCATAAAGCAAAAACTGATAGAACTGCAAGTAAAAATAGACAAATCCATAAATATAGTCAGAGATTTGAATATCTCTATTTTAATAATTTATAAAACAGAAGATCGGCAAGGATAGAGTAGCCTTTAGTACTTTTATCCACCAAAGTGACTGAATTGACATTTATAGAACTTTCTGTGTAAAAACAACAGAATACACATTCTTTTCAAATGCACATTGAATATTTATAAAGAGAGACCATATTCTGGGCCTTAAAACAAGTCTCAAAAACTTTCAGTGGATTCAGTTCAAAAAAAGTATATAATTTGACCATACTGTTATTGAATTAGAAATCGGTGACAGAAAAATCTCTTTGGGAAACAGTTTGGCAGATTCTTAAGATAAACATTTACCTAGTGTATTATCCAACTACTCCATTCTGAGGTTTTATTCAAGTGAAAGGAATATTTATGTTTATACAAGAACTTCTACTTACATATGCATAACAGCCTTTTTGTCATAGCCAAAACCTACAAACTCAAATGTTCATCAACAATAGAACAGATAAGTTGTGGTAGAACAATACTGTTCAGCAGTAAGGTTTTTTAAATTTAAAAATGAATTATCAATACATGACAACATGATGAATCTCATAATAATTTTTTGAATAAAAGAAGCAAGGCACAAAGAGTACCTTCTGTTTTTATAAAACACTGAGAAAAGCAAACTTTTTAGACAGAAACATATCAGTGGTTTCCTGAGGGAAGTGGAGTGAGGAGGGACAAGAGAGAAGGATTACCAAGAGGTATGTGGAAACTTTGTGGGCTATGCATACATTCATTATCTTGACTGTAGTGATAGTTGCACAGGTGTATTCACTGTCAAAATTTTTCATTTTTTTCTCTTTAATCATGTCTAGTTTATGTCAATTATATCTAATGAACCTGTTAGATAATAAGCAAAGGACATCAGCACGAATACTTAGAATAATAAATGTGAAAATATGACCAACAACAGCAGAAAAAATATAATAAAATGATCAATGAGATTAGTATTATTTTTGCTTGTCATATGAACAGAAATTTAAAAGTTTGATAATAGTGCTTATGCGAAGTGGGTTAGGAAACTGGCTTTCATATTCATCTATGTTTGCAGTATCAATGGGTATAATATTTGGCAATGCTATTCAAATTTATTTAGACACATTTTATACCCAGCAGTTCCATTTGCCAAGGACTTTCACCATAACATTTTGGTAAACATAAAAAATTGGAAGCATTCCAATTGTTCATTTGTGGTAGAATGCAAAATTAAGGATGGTGTATCCATGTAGTTTTTTTCTCTCACATTAAATTCCTAAAATCCATCTACTGTAACTTCTGGAATTCACTGTTTAGCATTGGCAAAATCTATTCTATCTTTATTATTTTTTGAAGGCCACTTATAACTTTTTACTTTTAGCAAACACAGATATACCCTTAAGACACCAATTCTCCTATAGCCCTGTCAGTTGGTGGCTGTTTTACTCTTTCATTCTTTCTCCACTGTGGCTGGAAGTATGGTAGGTTTCCTTATTCTTTGTTGCCACATCTAATGACTCTACCACCCACCATCCCTTACCTTGAAATTCCCTCTTAGTTCCTGAATGAACTTGATTCTGGCCTAGAGTCAATTTTTGTAATTCTACTTCTATAGAACTTATGATTTACATATATATACACATAGATAAATATGTGTATTTATAAACATACATATATAGAGATAATCGATCCAACACCATCACCTCTCAGTTTCTTGACTTCTTTCCACACCTACCTTTATCATATACCCTACCTCAATCACTCACCTCATGAATGTAGTTTAATTGGAATTGCCACCAACACCCTCTGTACAGAATCAGTATCATGTATCCCACTTTGGTTCTGCAGACTATCTTGACAACACTCCTTTCACTGATCCAGAACCTAAAATTCACTGAAGCATCAGTTTTACTGTATCTTGCCTAATAATACCTCTGTTCTCCTATTCAGCTTACTTAAATTACATCCAAATTTCTGCAGACTTTGCCTACTCCTATGCAGTTAAATATGGCTGAGAAAATTCACAGAACCATGCTGAACAATCTAACTTTAAATCTCAGTGGCTCTTTAATGAAGCCCAGCAATTATTTACTCTCCTACCTCTCCTGAAAGAATCTCCAACAGCCTTTTACCTCACTTTCATCTAATGTCTCTGCTTTTATTTCACTGGGAAAATCAAAGCAGACAAATGAAAACTTAAACAATCATCCCCCATAACATCCATCCACCTATAAAAATTTATACCTATCTACTCAGGCTTCTATTCTGTCTTTTTTGTTGATTTCTTCTCTTAGCCACAGAGTCCTGCAAATCTTAGACCTCTTCTTTTTTACACTTATCCCTCTGGTGATTTCATCAAGTCTATGTCTTTCAATACCAAGACCTATGTGTTGATGACTCCAAATTTACACACACAGTATAGAATTCAGAGGAAATATTGATACGCTGTATATACTTTTTCTCTGATACCTACACTGATATATCCAAATGCTTTGTCAACATTTCCTCTTTTTTGGTAAATGTTTATTTATTTGTTTTGGAGAGAGAGAGAGAGCAAGCAAGCTGGAGAGAGGCAGAGAGAGAGGAGAAGAGAGAGAATCTCAAGCAGGCTCCATGCTGTCAGCTCAAAGCCTGATGTGGGGCTTGATCTTGTGAACTGTGAGATCATGACCTGAGTCAAAATCAAGAGTCGGATGCTTAACTGAGTACGCCACCCAGATACACCTTCAACGTTTCCATTTTAACAGAAAGCATATTAAACTTAAGATCCAAAACTAAGTTCCTGAACTTCACTACCACTTCCCCAAACCTGCATTTCCTACCAAATTGCCCATGTCAACCAATAGTAATACTACCCTTCCAGATGATCAGAACAAGAAACTTGAAGTTGTTTTTTTTTAACGTTTTTTACTCCTCTCTTCCTCTGATTTCATTTCCAATTCATTATGAAATATTGTTGGTACAACTTCTCCTATTGTAGTAGCCTTCTGACTGTTCTTGTTTCATTCCCTATTCCCTTAAAGTTTATTCTGGACATGACTACTGGAGTGATTTCTACAAAACATAAGTCTAATCAGTTACTAGTATGTCCAATATCCCCATTTTATAAAATGGAAGCCAATATGTGTCCAATGACTTGCTGATCATCCCTTTTCACCTCTTTCTGACTACACCTCCTACCATTCCTCTAGCTCAGCACTGACTCATATGTAATGTGAATCACATATACAATTTTAAAGTTGTTAGTAGGACATTAAAAAAAGTCAAAAACAAGTGAAATTTATTTGATAGCATATTGTATTTAACCCAGTATATCACATGTATTATAATTTCAACACATAATCAATGTATTTTTAATGAGATTTTATATTTTACAGTACATCTCAAATTGCATTAGTTCAATAGTCGCATATGATTAGTGAGTACCATACTGAACAGCCCAGTTCTCACTGGTTCCTCTCTAGCCATACTGGTTTCCTTTATATTTCTAGAACATGCCAGCCATACAGTTGCCTCATAGACTTTGTATCATTTTTTTTTTCTTTTCCTGACACCACCTCCCATAAATATGTACATGACTTGTTCTCTCACCCCTTTCTAGTCCTTTTTCAGATGTCACCATCTCATTGAAGCCATGCCAGATCACCCTACTTAAGACACCTACTCTCTCACTCACCCTTATTTTTACTATTTATTTTACCACTGCTCCAGGTTTAAAATATCATTTATCACCTTTTAATGATAATTATTATGTTTATTATCTGTCTCTTCTCATTAAAATCTTGCCCATGAAGGGAGGAATTGTGGACTCCTTTGTTCATTTATGTATCCTCAGCTTCTCAAATAATACCTAATATATGGTGGTTGCTCAATAAATACTTGTTAAGTGACTGTAAAGAATAAATGCAGTGTAGTACCATGTAGTCATTGAATAATGTAGAATCATGTGCATTGAATTTAAGGGAAATATTCAAGATATATTGGTAAAAGAAAATCCAGCATGTTGAAGAACTGTATACACATGTATCCTATTATGTTTCAAAATATGTCTGTAGATATAAGTGTAGCACTGTGTAAGACAGCTTATCATATAACATTAGTGTAAGTTTAAAGACTGGTAATAGCTATAAAATATTATGAGCACTTATTACATTGCTCTGAAAATTAACTCACTTAGGGTACCAAAATCCATTTCTTAGAGGTCATGATTGCATAACCCTATAGGTGTTTCTTCAGAAATACTCTGAGACTTCAGCGTTGTATATGTATTATTCCGCCGTATTCTTGATTGCATATATAGGGTCATTTGGATTTCATCCTTTGAATTCCTGAAAGTTATTTGATAAACCGTTCCTCGGTTCACAGTCTTTGCAATTAAATTGTAAGTTGACCTACTAACTGAATTACAGAAACCAGATATAAACAAATGAACAAATTTCAGCTGTCCATTTGATATAGTGATTTGAATTAGTTTTAATGGGCCCCCCGGCAATTTTCTAGCCTGTAACTGCTATTAAACAGAATTCTGTAAATTCACTGAAGATGTTTAAATACTCTGTGCAGTAATACAGCTGATTTGTGTTTTACACAAGTAATAACTATGGCTTGAATTAAAAAGAAAATATGCCCCAAAGAAAAGAAGGACTATTTAATACAGTTTTTATTTTATTACTTTAGATGGTACATATTTTTAATTCAATTTTTCTTTTGAAAAATGAAATTTAATAGTATTCTCATAGTACCTAGAATTGCCACTATCCTAAGAGCTTTAAATATTTATCCCATGTGATTCTGACAATAAGCCTATAAGTTTGTGGTACCAATATTATCCTTTTACAGATGAGAAAGTTTTAAAGAAAGAAAGATTTAAGGAGTTAAGGTAACTTGCCCTCCTAAACTCAGCTAATAAGATTAGAATCAGCACTTAAATATTTGTCTCCCTCCAAAACCATGTTCTTAAGCGCTATGCCACTAACATATTTACCATAATTAAACCAGTGACTTTAGATTATCTTTAAAAATAGCCCTCGATGGGGGTGCTTTAGTGGCTCAGTCAGTTAAGCATCTGAATGCAGTTCAGGTTATGATCTCATGATTCATGGGTTCGAGCCCCATATCAGGTTCTGTGCTGATAGCTCAGAGACTAGAGCCTGATATAGATTCTGTGTCTTCCTCTCTCTCTGCCTCCCCCCCACTTGTTCTCTCTCTCTCTCTCTCTCTCTCTCTCTCTCTCTCTCTCTGTCAAAAATAAACTTAAAAAAAATAGTCCTGGATGCCTGGGTGACTTAGTCAGTTAAATGTTTGACTCTTGATTTTGGCTCAGATCATGATCTCATGGTTATGAGATTGAGTCCTGCATTGGACTCTGTGCTGACAGCATGGAGCCTGCTTAGGATTCTCTCTCTCTTTTCCTCTCTCTCTAAAAGAAAAAAAAAAGTTCTAAGATTACAAAAGGATTTTGACCTAAAATCTATGGTAAGTTAGTTGTGTAAAACTGACATTTGTAATCTTACAGCACTTAGATCAACAATTGGAATATAGTAGGTAAACAATAAATAATTTATACTAATGAAATCAGGAGAGTTTTTGTCTATTATAACATTCTAAATCTTTATAGTGAAGGAAAAAAATAAAACCATATAAGGAGGAAAGGGCAGAAGCAAGTGGTGTGGAGAATTATTAGCATTTGAGAATGGAATAGACAATAAAGCTAATTAAAATTCACTTGACTGGAGTCAGCTAGAAACAACAGATAAAGGGAAAGCTGGAAAGTGCCAGCATATTCCACAATATGCCTATTTGAGGTGTGACTGCATAGAGATGTATTTTTGAATGCTCAATAATAATATAGCTATTGTTTATTAAATAATTTTTATTAAAATTTTTTAATGTTTATTTTATTTTTGAGAGAGAGAGAGAAACAGAGTGTGAGTGGGGGAGAGGCAGAGAGAGTGGGAGACATAGAATCCAAAGCAGGCTCCAGACTCCAGGCTCTAAGCTACCAGTACAGAGCCTGATGCGGGGCTCAAACTCACAAACTGCAATATCATGACCTGAGCCAAAGTTGGTTGCTTAACCATCCAGGCACCCCTCTACTGATTTTTTGTTAAATGGAGATCACTGGAGTTTGTATAACTGTTAGAAAAAATATTTATTTTCTTTGATAATATTGTACATCTTGAAATAGGTAAGGGCCTTGTTAAAATATGAAACACTCTCTGAAGGCCAGATGTAATTAATGAATCATTCATTCTTCTCCATTAAATTAGGAGACCTTGTTTTCTCCTGAAATATCACTCTGGTCTAGTGAAGAAAACTGATAATGACTTCATTTTCTGTTTGACTCACTCCTTCCTCCAAACCTTGTCAACCACTTTCAAAATATCATGTCATGTTGGTTTCTATGTATATAATGATTCTCAAGTTCACCTCATCTTTTTATTCTTTCTACCCTTTGCTAGTGCAGGTTGTCATCTGTTTCTAGAACTAATGAAATAGCCTTCAAAATATTATCCTTGTTTTGAAAATCTGCTTTAGTTACCTTCCCCTTCGTATGATCACCAGATTTATCTTCTTAGAATGTGGATCTGTTCTTAAAACTGTTCTTAAATTGTTAATTCCATGTCATTTACAAAACTAAGGTCTAAAACTTCGTGAAATTAAGGGATCTTAGAAATTTGCCCTAACCACATTTTTTGGCTCACCTTCATACAGCCCTCTAAAATATACCTGAGCTACAATCATAAAGAGCACCTTATGAGGGCCCCAAATTACAAAGCACCATCTCACACTAATTCCTGTTTCTAAAATATCATGACTTCCTTTGTCATCAAAATCCTTCTCAAGCATAACAGAAAAAAAAAGCCATCTTTTTCTTGATGCTTTTCCTAGTCTCCCCCATTTCACTCCCAACTTATAATTAAGCATTCCCATCAAGATTTTTCAATGCCTCTATTTACTGCCTATCCATTCTCCATCTTTATTGTCATTTTAATTGTCATCATGTATTTTCTTATTTAGCTTGAACTCTTTATGAAGTATAATGGGTTAAGTTTTTTGTTTTTTTTTTCCCCTTTAGTGCCTAGAATAGGGCAATCTTTACAGAAAAAAAATCTAACACAAAAAAGCATATTGTGTTTACTGAAATAACAAACTCAAAAACTGCCATAAAATATTTTTAAAATATGCAGAAAAAGGATGGCACAAGGGAGAAAGCATAATCTCTATATTATAGAAATGGAACATGATAAAACCTGTATTGATAACTGGGTGAATTTAGATGGATGTCTTATTGAAAATGAGAAATAGAAAAGCAGAAAGGAAAATAAATCAAAATTATTCTTTGATGTCAAGTTTTCAGGGAAAAATTATTTTCAGGTACTAAGTTTGTCTGCATTGGGAAGGAGTGATTTTGTAATTTTCAGATCTGTCATCCTTTGTTACAGTATTGTCCTTCACCTACTCTGCTCTCTGAGGGTTTTCTGTAGATTGCACACCAGGAGCTTTGGACACAATGGCACTGAAGTCTTGTGGTGCAGGAAGACTCAGTAATCAATTCTCACTATCCAGGTGGTGCTATTTGGCTCCATTCACATTAACTTTTCAGCGTTCTATGTGAAGAAAGCCTCCAGATAGTGCAGAGGGAGGGAGAGCAATAAGACCAGTGATTACAAATCAATCACGTTTATTGCCGCCAGAGCCAGTAGCAGAACACAGACGATAGACAAAGCAATGGTTTTGTTCAATAATAGAGTTGCTTCTTAGGGGGAGAAGTGAAATCTTTTCAATATTCCACTCTTTTAGAAAATATGTATATTGTTTTAAACATTGGGTGGCACACACTAGAAATGTTGGTTTTAATAGTGGACTTTTTGTGAATATCAAATGTTGTAAGGTGGGTTTGATTAGATTTGGGAGAGGCTCAGTTGTATTGCAGGTGTACCACCAAAATATCTGTGACACCTGCCCACATGAAAAATACAAGGTGCACATTACCTAAATTAGGGGTGATTCAGGTAAGGTTCCATTATTGAGCAAATTTATAAAATACACTCAAAACTTGGGCAAAGATAAGAAAAGGGAATTTTTTGCACATAAGTAAAAGTGTGTATTTCTTTCTGGAAAAAAATATTTATGGCAGTGCTGTTGTAAAGATATAGAAGTAAAAATATCTCTCTGGATTTGAATACATCAGAGTCTCTTCCAGATGGACCTTGCCAGTACTTTGTTGAGATACTTTTTATGCTATCAAATGTTCTAAATAAATGCCATTTTTGGTGTTTTTGATTGCTTGTCCTGGGTCCATTCTTTCACATCATTACCACTACATGTTAACACCCACATTAGCTACCAGTGGGAAAAAGAGATAGTATACAACATTCTTCAATAATGGAAAGACAGTATTCACTTGGAGAAGAGGATGCAAAACCATAAAGATAATACGTACCTTTGTAAATAGAATTCAAATTAGAGCTTAAGTCTCCTTTATGTTTTTTTTTTTTCTCTTTTGGAAATTTATGAGAGGACATCCAATCTGTATAGAAGCCATGCACTATAATAGAATATGTCCTATGGTATGAGGATGGAGTATAGAATTCATTCCCACAACCATCACTGGCTTCTGTAGCATTAAAGATAGTCACTTAATTTCCAAACTCTTCCAATCCTATCATTGGAAATGGAAACAATGACACAGATTCTGAACAAGAGATCATGAAAATATTGGAATGACAAATAGCATGTGACTGTATTTTAGTCACTCAATATGCCATTTTTGTTATTATTTTCCTGAAAAGATCCATTTCCAAAAGGAAATTACAGAAAATAAGCTCTATTGGCACCAGTGTGCTATTAGATATTTTCACATAAACCATTATGCCGAAATAAGAGCATATTTAAACTGGACATTATGCCTTTATTTGTTCTAATAAAACCCAAATTTACCCAAGTTCTGTCAGTAACCATGGTTTCCACATATAGTACTCACAAAATTGGTCCTAGGTTTTATTTCCTGGTAAGCCTCATTGGTGGTACAAGGTCTGACTCAGAGCTTTTCCTAGGAATACAAAGGGGAAAAATAAAAATGTAAAGGAAAAATTACTAAACTGTCCCTTGATAACTAAATGGTTGATCATAAATTGGAGTGTCTATGCAAATGAAGTAAATAATTAAAAACTCCAAGAACAGCAATGACTAGGTAGTTGATGACTGGCAATTATAAAAGCTGAATTTTTAATATGCATACATCTAAGGAGCCAGTAAAAATTAGCTCCCAGACTAATGGACTTGCCTTTCTTCCAAGGCAGAATTTTAAGGAGAGCATTATTTATAACAGAGAGCCCAAGAACCAGAGTATTCTTGCTTAGTCTCATTTTTTTATTCCCTGACACCTTATCCATTAAGCTATGAACTTCTTTACAGAAGAATAATACTTTATGCACTGGGAAGTAAAGGTCAAAATGACCTCGGAAATTAGTCATACTATATATACTTTAAAGATGCACCACTTAGGAGAAAAGAAATTATAAAGCCTGTGTTTCTAAATACTCAAGTATTATGCACTTCTCTTATACATTTCACCTGATTGAATTACATTTCATGTAGTTTCAGTCTTAGTGCTACATAAATTCTTAGTGTTTCACAACTTGCTATGTGATGCAATCATTTCCTACATAAGATAAACTTTAAAAACCTTGAGGATATTTAAATCATTTTGCATACACTTTTATAATGCTTAAGAATGGTTTTAATCATTCTGATACCTGTATATTACTTAACTGCTGATTTCTTTAAGTCTTTTGAAAGAGTTGCATTTTTCCCTTGGCAGGTAATTTTATTATCGGCAGTCAGCATAGTAAGCATCACAGAGTTCTTCAGTGTTCTTGTTAAGGTTAGATCACTACTTTCCAGTCTTAAGATTTCAACCTGAGCTATCTCTGGTCTTTCTTCCAAAACCTTTTCCCCTGTACTTGTGACTAAGCAAGGACCATTTGGCAGATGGCATCTCAGGAAATTTTATTGGTTCTGTGACTTCCCCCATAAACTTTGAATCAGGCAAAAGCCTGGTCCAAGGATGAGTCAGAAGAGTGGTTTACTCAGAATTGCTCTACACAGAAATTCACTAGGCTCCTTCCAATTCCATCCTTTCACCCTTGCCCCAGCACCAACCTAAAATTATAGGACAAAGGGACAGGAGTAAAAGAAGCATTATCAGGAGAAACATGATACATGGGCTCCCATTTGTCTAGGCATGTCCCTTTCTATGCTTTTTTAAGCCTTAGTATTTTACACACTTCTGCATTTACTCATAGATACTGAAGAATTTGGGCTTCCCAAGATATCTCAAGTTTTATTAAAATTCTCAGGATGTAGGTTCTTCTCCAATGGTCAACATATGCCAGACAACAGGCAAATGCACAGGATAGGATAACCTAGATGCTTTATATCAACCAGAGCAAAGCCAGAATGTTCTCACTGGGAATCTTTGTGTAATAAGCTGGAGATATAATGATGCTTAATAGCACTGGATTTTGAGTGCAGTAAATTTCTCGTTATATATGTTTTGGCAATTTTGTGTTTCTTCTCTTTTTAATTACCTGTTTTCATCCTTTGCACATGCTCCTATTGAGATTTTTTTTTCTGATTAATTTGAAAGAACGCCTCATACATTAAGACTATTACTTCTTTCCTTACTGCAATTATTTTTTCCAGCTTATCATTGCCTTTAATATTTTTATATTCGTAATGCATAGTTGTGTTTACTGTTTTCTGTAGTCAAATATGTCCATTTTTTCTTTAATGTTTGTTCCATAGTTTTGTGTTTAGAAAAGCTATCCATACTCTGATATCATTTAAATATTTACTTATATTTTACCTATATTTTTCTGTAATGCTTTTTATTTTAAATAACAACAAATGTAATTCATTTTGGCATATGGCATGGGACATATCTGTATTTATTATTTTCCAAATACTTAACCAACTGTCCAAAGATCATTTAGCAAATGGAATTCTTTACCTGGCACCTTGAAATATTTATAAACTAGTAAATAACTACATATACTATATATGAGTATATTGTTAGGCTTTTTAGTATGTTCCAGTCATTTGTTTTATTTCATTTCATTTCATTTCATTTATTTTATTTTATTTTATTTATTTTTTAAATGTTTTTATTTATTTTTGAGAGAGAGAGAGAGAACGCACAAGTGGGGGTGGGGGATAGAGAGAAAGGGAGACCACAGAATCTGAAGCAGGCTTCAGGCTCTGAGCTGTCAGCACAGAGCCTGATGTGGGGCTCCATCTCACAAGTCATGAGATCATGACCTGAGCTGAAGCTGGATGCTTAACCAACTGAGCCACCCTGAAGCAGTCATTTATTTACTTTTACTTCAATATTAGGAAATTTTATGGTCTCAGAATACTATAATAATTTAGCAGGCAAGTGTTCATCTTTCTCCACTTTCTAGCATCATTTGACTTGACTGTATAATTTCTTTCCTTCTACATATCAAAATAGTGATATAATAATAGGTTTTCTAATTTTAACCATTCTTGCTTTCCTAGAATAATCCTACTTGATTATGGTTTTATCAACACATTACTAATATTCTTGGGATTTCAACACATATACTGAGAATTTTCTATAATTCTCTTTTTGATCTGTCATTGCCCAGGATTTTATAAGACTTTTTATCTTGATTCATAAAATAAATTAGAAACAATAATTCTAAGAATATGGCTGAGTGAACTAAGACATTCAGTGCTTCCCTTTCATCTGCTCTACCCATGAACTACAGAAACAATTAAAGGATAACAAAGACAGGCAAAAACTAAAAGCCTCTGCCAGTACTTGAAATTAGGAAAAGGAGTCTATCCACACAGTAGACAATATTGAGTAATTTCTTCTGTATATGGTGCCTATAGGAACAAATGAAAGAATTTCATGATAGATAACTCATACTCTATATATTGATATATAGATAACTCCCAAGTAAATAGTAGGATATCTCAGGACAAAGGTAAGGAAAATTTAGGCAGATCTTTAATAACATCCCCTCATTTTAATTGTTGATGCCTGAGAATAAGGACAGAGCTATGGATAGATGACATCTGAATATACATACACCAAGTTTTCTTTATACATTCATCTATGGATGGACAATTGGGAAGCTTCCATATCTTGCTATTATAATGCTACAATATACATAGGGTACATATCAAATTAGTGTTTTCATTTTGGGGGGTGGTAAATGCCCAATAGTGGAATTACTGTAGCATCAGTAATTCTATTTTCAATTTGTTGATGAACTTCCACAATGTTTTCCAGGGTGGCTGCACCAATTTGCTTTCCTACAAACAGTGCACAAGACTTCCTTTCTCTCCACATCCTTACCAACACTTGTTATTTCTTGTCTTTTTTATTTTAGCCTTTCTGACACATGTGAGGTGATATCTCATTGTGGTTTTAATTTACTTCTTCCTGGTGATTAGTGATGTCAAGCATCTTTCATGTGTCTGTTGGTGATCTCTATATATGTCTTCTTTGGAAAAATGTCTATCTAGGTCCTCTGCCGATTTTAATCAGATTATTTGTTTTTTTCAGTGTTGAGTTGTAAAAGTTCTTTATATATTTTTTATATTAACCCCTTAATAGATAAATCATTTAAATATGTCTGCTTCCATTCAGTAAATTGCCTTTTTGTTTGTTGATGGTTTCCTTCACTGTGCAAAAGCTTTTTTTTTAAATTTTGGTGTAATCCTAATAGTTTAATTTTGTTTTTGTTTCCCTTGCCTAAAGAGATATATCCAGAAAGTCAAAGAAATTACTACCTATGATTTCTTCTAGGAGTTTTATGGCTTCAGGTCTTACATTTAGGGCTTTGTTGAGTTCATTTTGGTATATGGTGTAAGAAAATGGTCCAGTTTCATTCTTTTGCATGTAGTTGTCCAGTTTCCTGCTACATTTGTTGAATACAATGGCTTTACTCATTGTATTGTCTTGCCTTTGTTATAAATTGATTGACCATATAATTGTGGTTTTATTTCTGGGCTTTCTCTTCTGTTCTATTGATAGTACCATACTATTCTGGTTACTACAGCTTTGTAATATATCTTAAAATCTGGAATTGTGATACCTCCATCTTTGTTCTTCTTTCTCAAGATTGTTTTGGCTATTTGGGGTTTTCTGCGGTTTCATACACATTTTAGGATTATTTTTTCTATTTCTATGAAAAATTCTGTTGATATTTTTTTAAGTTTATCTATTTTAAGAAAGGGAGAGAGAGAGACACCACAAGTGGGGGAGGAACAGAAAGATAAGAAGAGAGAGAGAATCCCCAGTAGGCTCCATGCTGGCAGTGCAGAGCCCAATATGGGGCTCAAACTTATGAACCATGAAATCATGACTTGAGTCAAAAATCAAGATTTAGGCACCTACCAACAGAGCCACTCAGGTGCCCCACTTTTCGTATTTTGATAAGGATTGAATTAAATCTGTAAATTGATTTGGGTAGTATGGACATTTTAACAACATTGGTTCACCCAATCCATAAGCATGGAGTATTTTTCCATTTGTGTGTCTTCTTCAATTTTTTTAATGTATGTTTTGTAGTTTTCAGACTATAAGTTTTTCATTTCCTTGGTTAATTTATTCCTAGGTATTTTATTATTTTTGGTGCAAGGGTAAATGAAATTGTTTTCTTAATTTCTCTTTCTACTACTTCATTATCAGTGTATAGAAATGTAACATATTTCTGTATATTATTTGTTTATATCTTGCAACTTTACAGAATTTGTTTTTCAGTTCTAGTAATCTTTTGGTACAGTCTTAGTATTTTATATAATTATATAAATTCTATATAGAATTATACCATTTGCAGATAGTGAAAGTTTTACTACTTCCTTATTAATTTGGATGCCTTTTATTGCTTTTTCTCATCTAATTGTGATGGCTAGGACTTCTAGTACTTTGTTGAATAAAGTGATGAGAGTGGACATCCTTGTCTTGTTCCTGATCTTAGGGGGAAAGCTCTGTTTTTCAACATTGAGCATGAGGTTAGCTGGGGTTTTTGCATATATGGCCTTTATCATGTTGAGGAATATACCCTCTAAACCTACTTTGTTGAGGGTTTTTATCATGAATGGATCTTGTACTTCATCAAATGCTCTTTCTTCATCTATTGAGATGATCATATGGTTTTTATCCTTTCTCTTGTTACTGTGATGTATCACATGGATTGATTTGCAAATACTGAACTACCCTTACGTCCCTGGAATAAATCCCACTGAATTGTGATGAATAATTTTTTAAATGTATTTTTGGATTCATTGGCTTATAGTTGAGGACTTTTGCTTCTGCATTCATCAGAAATAGTGGCTTAATAGTTTGTTTGTTTGTTTTTATGTAGTCTTTGGTTTTGGTATCAGGGTAATGCTGGCCTTATAGAATGAACTTGGAAGCTTTCCTTCTCCTATTTTTCTGAATAGTTTAAGAAGAGTTGGGGCACCTGGGTGACCCATTGGTTAAGCATCTGACTTTAGCTCAGGTCATGATCTCACAGCTTGTGGGTTTTAGCCCCATGTCGGGCTTTGTGCTGACAGCTCAGAGCCTGGATCCTGCTTCAGATTCTGTCTCCCTTTCTTTCCGCCCCTCCCCCACTCATGCTCTGCCTCTCTCTCAAAAATAAATAAAACATTATAAGAAATAAAAGAAGTATTAACTCTTCTTTATGTATTTAAATGTTTATTTATTTTTGAGAGAGAAAGAGAGACAGAGGAACTAAAGCGGACTCCACACTGACAGCAAAGAGCCCAATGTGGGGCTCTAACTAATGAACTGCAAGATCATGAGCTGAGCCAAAGTCAGACACTTAACCCACTCAGCCACCCAGGTACCCCCAATATTAACTCTTCTTTAAATGTTTGGTATGGTGCACCTGGGTGGCTCAGTCAGTTGAATGTCCAACTTCAACTCAGGTCATAGTCTCATGGTTTGTGGGTTCAAGACCCATGTCAGGCTCTGTGCTGACAGCTCAGAGCCTGGAGCCTGCTTGGGATTCTGTGTCTCCCTTTCTCTGCCCCTCTCCCACTAGTGCTCTGTCTCTCTCTGTCTTCCCAAAATAAATAAATGTTAAAAATTAAAAAAAAAAAATAAATGTTTGATAGAATTCATTTGTGACACCATCTGGTCCTGTATTTTTGTTTGTTGGGGTTTTTTGATTACAGATTTAATTTTGCTGCTAGTAATTTGTCTGTTAAAATTTTCTATTTCTTCCTTTCAGTTTTGATAGATTATATATTTTGATATATTATCTATTTCTAAGATTTTATTTGATAGATTATATTTTTCTAAGAATTTATCCATTTCTTCTAGGTTGTCTATGTTGGCATATAATTTTTATAATATTTTCTTATAATCCTCTGTATTTCTGTGCTGTCAGTTATTTCTCTTCCATCATTTCTGATTTTATTTATTTGGGCCCTCTTATTTTGTTTTTGTTTTTGTTTTTTTTTTTGTTTTTTGTTTTTTTAATCTGGCTAAAGGTTTGTCAATTTTGTTGATCTTTTCAAAGAACCACCTCCTGGTTTCATTGACCTGGGTCTATTGGTTTTGTTTGTATGCTTGTTTTAGTCTCTATTTAATTTATTTCTGCTTTTTATTGTTTCCTTCCTTTTACTGGTTCTGAGTTTTTTTTAAAAAATTGGTTCAAACTTAAGTATCCATCTACTTAATATAGACTGCTATATGCATAAAATGTTATATATGTACCTAAAAGTAACCACAAATCAGAAGCCTATAATAGATTCACAAACAATAAAGAGAAAGGAATCCAAACACATCACTAAAGAAAGACATCAAACTACCGAGGAGCAGAGCAAGAGAAGAAGAGAGCAAAAAATAACTACAAAAACAGCCATAAAACAAGTAACAAAATGGCATTAAGTATATACTTATCAGTAATCACTTTGAATGTAAATGAACTAAATGCCCCAATCAAAAGACCTAGGGTGACTGAATGATTAAGAAAGCAAGACCCATCTATATGCAGCTTACAGGAGACTCAATTCAGACCTAAAGATACATGCAGATTGAAAGTGAAGGGATAGATAAAGATTTACCTTGTAAATGGAAATGAAAAGAAAACTGGGGTAGCAATATGTATATCAGACCAAATAGGCTTTAAAACAAAGACTATAATGAGAGACAAAGAAGAATACTACATAATGATAAAGGGAACAATCTAACAAGAAGATGTAACATCTATAAATATCTATGCACCCAACATGAAAGCACCTAAATACATAAAGCAACTTTTAACAAACATAAAGGAAAAAATTACCATAATATAATAATAGTAGGGGACCTTAAAACACCACTTACATCAATGGATAGATTATGGAGACAGAAAACCAACAAGGAAATAGTGGCTTTGGATGGCACATTTGACCAGATGAACTTAACAGACATATTCAGAACATTCCATCCCCAATGGAGTACACATTTTCTTTTTCAAATTCATATAGAATATTCTCCAGAATAGATCAATGTTAGTCTACAAAACAAGTCTCAATAAATTCAAAAAGAATGAGATGATATCATGCATCTTTCCTAGCCACAAAAGTATGAAACTATAAATCAATTACAAGAAAAAAATCTAGAAAGAACACATATATATGGACGCTAAATAATATTCTATTAAACAATGAATGGATCAACCATGAAATCAAAGAAGATAGAGACATATGAAAATGAAAATGCAGTGGTCTAAAATCTTTGGGATTCAGGAAAAGCTGTTCTAAAAGGGAAGATTATAGCAATACAGGCCTACCTCAACAACCAGAAAATAATCTCATATAAACAATCTAAACTTACACCTAAAGAAACTAGAAAAAATAGAAGCAATCTTTTAATCACAAAAGTCACAAAATCATTTTTTAAAAAAGCATTATATATGAAAAGTTACTTTTTATCCTTGGTGTACTTTTCTAAAGATAAATACATGACTCAACATTTCCAGTTTTCCAGATATCACATATCCTTAAAATGGCAAGCACAAAATTTGTACCTTTTATCTGAGAGAAGCAAATGTCCTTTAAGGTACTCTGACAGATAATTTACAGCAAGGTAAAGAAAAGCAAAATTTTAATCTCTTCAAAAAGGAAATAGAAATATCTAATAAAGGATATTAATCCATCTTTCTAATACTCAGAATAATGTTCCATTGTCTCAGAGTCTCAAATACTATTAAAGAAAACCATTGAAAGATGTGCTCTTGTTGAACATATCACATCATACCACCCCTATATCCACAACAATCCTACTTCCCTCACATACAGATATGCCTTAAAGTATTATTTTTCAGGTATTCTTCCTTCAGTTACCATTTAAGACTGACATTAAAGGGAGACGCTGTACTAGGAAATCTACTTAGTGGAATCTGCTGTTTAATTAAATGGCCAAAAATTTTAAAATATGGGTGTTTGATGATAGAAATGTAGTTGTTTTGATGGAAATTTAGGTGACTGAAATAAAGATATTTGAAAATAGACATTTAAGTTATTTAAAAATTGAATCTAAGGTGATATCATAAAGGCTATCATTCTCAGAAAAAAAATGGAATAAAATGTATTTTAATTAGGAATGCTATAATTTTCCTTAGATTAAAAAAAAATTCAAATGTAATGCATTTCAACAATAAGTGGGGGAACCCAATTTTTAGTGATAACTAAATTTGGATTTAGTTCCTATAACATTTTAATATTTGCATTTCTAATATAGTCATGTATATATAACCACTCAGCATATGTGTGATTATGAACACAAACATCTTAGGCCATTCTTAGTTTTTTATCATTAAGGTAAAAATTTTAATGATATTTCATAGCCATTATCTTTTTTTAGAAAAGTTGCTGAAAAAAAAGTGTCCAATAGCAAAAACAAATAATAGTCCCATATACTTGCAATAAACTATTAGAAAATAAAGTTCAAAGTGAGATATTATTTAATGAATATCTAAAAAAATCCCCAAACGCTTAGCAATTCATTTAATAAAGCGTGTAGAATTATTGCACACTAAACACTACAAAATATTACTAGGAAAAATTTAAAAGACATAAATATCTGCAGGAATATTCCACATATATACATTGGAAGCATTCATTATCATGTCATTTCTTCCCAAACTGATTTAGAGATTCAGTGAAATAGCCTAAAAAAAAAAAAAATCACTTTCTTTTATAGAAAGACAAACTGATTCTAAAATTCATATGGAAATTCAAAGGGTCAAAGGTTACAAACTTTCAGTTACACAATGAAGAAGTTCTGGGGATCTAATGTATAGCATATTGATTATAGTTAGTTATACTGTATTGTATACTCGAAATTTGCTAAGAGAGTAGATCTTATTATTATCACCCCTATACCCCAAAAAAGGTAATTATGTGAAGCAGTAAATAGGTCCATTAACTTGATTGTGATAATAATTTCACAATGTATATCAAATCATCACATTGTACACTTCAAACACATACAGTTTATGTTTGTCAATTATATCTCTGGAAAAATAATGATATGAAATACAGTGTGTGAAATGATATTTTTGCATGGTGCAGGATCAATTTTATATCTATATTGAAAATAATAAATTATACAATACAATAAGTTATTATATGACACATATGAGTTATTTATACAATAAAATTTATGCAGAACCCTAAACTTCTAAAATATACATAAATTAATTCTAGATAAATCATAGGTTGAAAAATAAAATTTCTAGAAAACAAAAGGATATTCTAATCACTTTTGATCTTTAGATAAGTGAGGCATTATTAAACGGGCACAAATGTATTGCTATTAAAAGAAAATATTGATAAATGGATATTATAAAAATTAAAATATATATATTCATTAAAAACATCAGTTTGAAGAAAATAAAACCCAAAGTGGGAGAAAGTTTTGGGGGGTGGGAGACAGGAAGTAGGATACAGACAAAACAAAACAAAACAAAACAAAACAAAACAAAAAGTACATCCAGAAATTGGTAAGAAAGAGAAAGATAATTTCCAATTTAAAAATATAAGAGGGAAGGGGCACCTGGGTGGCTCAGTCAGTTGAGTGTCTGACTTCAGCTCAGGTCATGATCTCATGGTTCGTGAGTTTGAGCCCCAAGTCAGGCTCTCTGCTGACAGCTCAGAGACTGGAGCCTGCTTCAGATTCTGTGTCTCCCTCTCTCTCTGCCCCTTCCCTGCTCACACTGTCTCTCCCTGTCTCTCAACAGTAAATAAATGTTAAAAAAATAAATTGAAAATATAAGAGGGATGCCTGGCTGGCCTAGTTGATAAAGCATGTGACTCTTGATCTCAGGGTTGTAAGTTCAAGCCCCATGCTTGACATGGAGCCTACTAAAAAAAAAAAAATATTCAACATGATTTGTTACCAGGGAAATGCAATTTAAAAAACATATTGAGGGAGGGGCGCCTGGGTGGCGCAGTCGGTTAAGCGTCCGACTTCAGCCAGCTCACGATCTCGCGGTCCGTGAGTTCGAGCCCCGAGTCAGGCTCTGGGCTGATGGCTTGGAACCTGGAGCCTGTTTCCGATTCTGTGTCTCCCTCTCTCTCTCTGCCCCTCCCCCGTTCATGCTCTGTCTCTGTCTGTCCCAAAAATAAATAAACGTTGAAAAAAAAAAAAACAAACATATTGAGGGGGTGCCTTGGTGGCTCAGTCGACTGAGGTCCGATTTTTGGTTTGGGCTCAGGTCATTATCCCAGGATTGTGGGATCAAGCCCTGTGTTGGGCTCTGTGCTGAGCATGGAGTCTGCTTGAGATTCTCTCTCTCTCTCTCTCTCTCTCTCTCTCTCTCTAAAACAAAACAAAAACACAGTAAGATAGCACCATACAACCACTACAATGAATAAAACTAAAAAGATGGGAAATACTGTTGACAAAGATGTTGAGTAACTAGAAAAAGAATATTCATAATAACATTTTTTTAAATAGCCACTACCTAGAACAACTTCAAACATCTACCAACAGTGGAATCAATAAACAGGCTAGCTTCATGCATTGGAATACCATAAAATATGAAAAATAATGAAATACTGGTACACACAACATAGATGAATCTTGTAAACAAACATTTAAACATACAAGACTACATAATTAATCATTTTATTTATATAAAATATAAAACCAGGCTAAACAAACCTAATCTATGTAGATAAAAATCAAAATAGTGATAACATTGGGGGAGACTGTTTGGGAGGGGCATGAGGAAGTCTTCTGAGAGCTAGTAATGATCTATAAGTTCATCTAGGTGTTTTCACTTGGCATAAACTCGTCAATTTAAACACTTGTGATTTCAGCACTTTGATGTATGCATGTTATATACTTCAATAAAAATGTTTTCTTACAAAATAAAATAGAAATATGCAGGGAGAAACTGCAAGCCCTCAGGGGAAAAATAAAACATCCATCCTTAAAACAGAGGCAAACTAAAAATGCAGCCTCACTCATTAAGTCCAAGACAAGGAAATACAAACATGACAATAACTAAGTGAAAATGATTTATTTTTGTCTCAATATACATCATCATCGCTCTTTATGTCTTTATGTGTTGTGCTTAAGGAAAAATGCATTCTGATGTCTGCAGTAAGAAAGAACAGATTGTAAATTCAAGAACTGCTTGAGTTTAGACTTTTCAAAAGTATGTAATTGTTAATTTTCTTAAGTAAAGATTTCTTCCTTGATTACAACTGATTAGTAAAAGAAAATTTCTCTCAGTCATATTCCTTTATGTGGAATCAAAAACTTATGAAGATAAGTACATGTCTGTATTTGAATATATTTTTATGTATTTAAATATGTATTTTATATGGTAGAGTATATATTTAAATACAGAGTCACACAAAAACATATATATTCAATTTTAAATGCATGGGAAATAATGGTATGGATAATCCAGGAATCATTTTCACTTCTATTTGAATTTAGAATGCCTTGCATGACTTTAAGGCATATTTATCTTCTTGATTAAAGTTTGTTTAGCCCAATATTAAAATGATTCTGCACTACTTGAAGACACAACACCTGATCTTGAAGAATTATATCTGCAATATGCTGGTTAACAGAAAGAAGCTATCTGAGGGTTAAGTATTTTATACCAATTATCATCCATAAAGATCAGCAACATACTGATAAATGAGAATTGGCTATAAATTAAAATCAATCATTAAAATAAGGACATGACTGAAAATAAAATGGAATTAAGAAAATGGTCTAAAGTAAAAATGAGACTATTTCAATTAGTTTTTTCTTAGTTCTATTCCTGTATGTTTGTGGGCACATGTATGTGTGTGCATATGTATTTTGAGAAAGAGCATGTGCCATAGTGAAAAGATCACAGGCTTCAGATTCTGACAAGTGTTCAAATACTGAGTCTGTTAATTTTAAGATGCCTAAGCAAGTTACTTGGTGTCTTGTAGTTCTTATAATAGCATATACCTTGGACTGTGATTCTGGGAATTTAACCACAATGACATATAAGTTAATAGTTTACTTTTGTTGGAACAAACTCAATAAGTAAGCTGGGGCCAGATCACAAGTTAGAGAGGTTTGTATGCAAGATGATGAATTCAGTTTTTGATACAGTCAGGGATCATGCAATTGTACCATGATCAATAGCAAATTGAATGTAGAAAAATCTGGGCTGGAGATAGAAGTTACACAGGCACCTTACATATGTGTCAGAGGAAGCTGTAGGCATGGACCAAGGCCCCTTGGGTAAGGGTATAGGAAGAGAAGAGGGGAGAGCCTAGAATCTAGAAACAACACTTAGAGGAAGAACAAAGGAAGTGTTAAAAGCAACACTTAAAGGAAGCCGAGAAGATATTTATTTTACATCTTATAATTTGATGGTATGTATATACCATCCATAGCATTAGACTCCACATACAAAGAAACAAGTTTGAGCAAGTAGAGAAAAAGTATTTAGTATGAACAATAGGTCACAGCAGTCTCTGGATACCTAAAGGCAAGATTACAACTGTATTTTGTAAAGGACTGGAAGCAGGAATAAGAAGACTTTGGGGATCCTGAGCTTTTGCTCTCTCGCTCTTTCCTCTGTTTCTACCTGTGTGTCTTCTTTATTCTTCTATAAACTTTATTTGTTCCTCTGAACACGTGTTGAAAAGAGTTTCGTTCTAGGTTTTAGGCTTCATCCATCCAAGAAGTCACTTCAACATGAAAGTACAATTTAAGTCCCTATTCTGAGCTTTGGAAACAAGGTATTATTTCATGAATAAATCTTACACATTTTTGCTGACTGCCCCAGCACGACTGCAGTCCTGTGCCAGAGCCCTTCAGTCACTTGTATGGAGAGTGCTGAGTTCTCTACTCCCTGTGGCTGTGCAGGCAGGCTGACTAGCCATGTGCTAAGAATACTGACTCCACTGACCATTTTCAAATAAATAAAACACCACACTGGAAAGCATGGAATCAGGCATATTGCATGGCTGCCAAAGTACCTAAATGGTAAGAGGAGCCCTTGATTTCCAAGAAGCAGTTTAACTGAATCCTATTCCTTCCTTCCTCCCATGGGCTCTATTCAGTCATTCATAGTTTTTTTCTATATCCTATATCTATATCCATTTTTTCTACATTTCCATAGAAATCTTGTATTACAGGAAATACAACCTGCTTTTATTTTTATGTAGAAACCAATGCAGTAATGCGTTATTTTCCTATCTGACCCTCAACTACTCTCTTTTCTTATCTGGGCTGCCCAGGGTATACACTTCCCAATAAAGCATTAGCACATTAATTCTTGCATTAGGCTCCATTTTCAAGGGAACTCAGGCTAAGAGAGACAGCTTATTGTTTAGATAGACTCCAGTACACCTTCTGACTCTCTCTGCATGGTGAAGGAAGGCAAAGTACCCCCAGCCTGCCTCATAGGATCAGGTAATTCTATAAAGCTTAGTGGGCACAAGGGAGGTTATTTCCAGAAGAGAAAACAACAAAAACAAAAAAACACTACCATCAAGTCAGATACCCCAAAAAATATCTGACAAAAATTAAAAGTATAGTTGGGTTGCCTGGGTGGCTTAGTCAATTAAGCATCCAACTCTTGATTTCAGCTCAGCTTATGATCTCAGTTTGTGAGATCAAGCCCCGCATCTGGCTCTGTACTCTTGGCGTGGAGCTTGCTTGGGATTTTCTCTCTCTCTCTTTGCCCCTCCCCTGCTTGTGCACTCTCCCTCCCTCTCAAAATAAGTAAATAAGCATTAAAAAAGAAATGGAAAGTGTAATCTGCTAGGTATTACTCCTCCCCTGTGGATCTGATAATTGCAAGTGTTTCCATTTCATACTTTTCTCTCTTTAAACAGTTGAATGAATCAGATCATTTGAGGTATCACTATAAAGATTATATAATTCTGAGAAATAATATTATTGGGAAATTTATTATAACATAGTTTTTATATATTGAAGTAGTGACATGATATACATAGATATATAGTTATATAGGTACAGATTTTTCTCTATGAAATTAAAAATGTGTAATTAGGGGGCACCTGGCTGGCTTGGTCGGTGGAGCCTGTGACTCTTGATCTTGAAGTTGTAAATTCAAGCCCCATATCAAGTGTAGAGATTACTTAAAAATAAAGTCTTTAAAAGTAGAAAGTATATAATTAGTTTGAATGTACCTTGAATGTACATGTAATTACTTTCAAATGTAGCTATATGCCCTTATCAAAATAAGTTTACCCTTATAAGGCATATTTTTTGGATTTCTAGAAACCATACATTCCCTGGCGCAATTCAATTTGCAGAGGTAAGGTAGGGAAGATACTAGCACATTTGCCTTCTCTGCCATTATGTAGGGCAGCAGCAACTGGTGAGGAAATGAGTTAGAGCTTGAGGATCCATTTTTGTGTGACCTGTGGGATCTGCATGTAGATCTTTCAAGGCCCTCAAATCTCTGCCCTTCCATTGTTTCTTATAAGCCTTGTACATACATAGTCAAAAGCAAAGATAGCCTCAGCAAAATAGAAAGTAATATACAAAAACATAAAATGCTTCAAAATTAGATCTTCCAACTAATGTGAAAAAAATAGGTCACTAACTTTTTCTTCATTTCCCACCTCACTATCAGAAGCCACTATTTAGCTTTCTTTTTCTTTAATGCATTCAGCAAATTGTATTAAATGTATGATATGTAGAGCATCATAGAAAGGCTATGAATACTAACCAAATTATATATCACTGCCGTTGGCAGTAATAATCTCACAGTCTGATAGGGAAATCACTTTGTTTAAATAATTTGTTATATTCTGGATTCATGATGTTTAAAATGCTAAATTTTACTACAGTTATCGTGTTCCCTTACTTATAGCAATTCTTAAATGAATCAACTTAGTAGAATTTCAGGGAAGGCAGCAATCCAAAAACTTAATCATTGTGTTTAAATTCTCAGTAAATTTCAAGCAATACCTAGAATCTGGCAATCTTTGTTGAAATGGCAATGCTTAGGGCAAATTGGAAAAACAGCTAAGATGTTTTATACTGACTAGATGAAAGACAATGTAGGGTCTCTTATAAGTCATAGTCTTTTGTTACTTATTTTATTAACTACATTCTTTTAGCATCAGACTTCAGACTCAGAAGAATCTAGGAACTGGAGATCAGGGAGAAGATACAGACTTTTTTTAACCTAAACCCTGGCCCCACACCTTTGATGCTTGCTTCTGATGAGAAAAGAAAATTTAAAAAGAAAATTAATTCTGACTAGTTTAAGTAGCTATTTAGGTCTCTACACAAAATAATGTACATAGTTGGAGGAATATGGGCTTTGCAACCAGTAAAATTGGATTCAAATCTATGACACTCCTTGTTGTGTAAATGTGGGCAATTTATTCAACCTCTTGGTGTCTCTGTTTCTTCATTCTTGAAAAGGTGATAATAATATTTATGATAAAGTTTTTGTAATAAATAAATCATATCACTTAATATATGACCCTAATGGGGTACCTGGCATATGGTATTAAAAAAAGTGAGGGAGGCCATGGAGTATTGGCAGAAGAATTTTCTGAAGGCTTGAAGCCTTAAAACCACCAATAAGACTTCAGTAGAAGATCCTAGTTCCAGAAATGTCTCAAATAAGTCCTTAAGAACAAACAAGACTTTTAAAGAATGTTTGTTCTTTAAGAATACTAACTGCAGGAAAGATTTTAATTTTTATGAATAAGTTATGATAACAGTGTTATGCTTGATTCCCTTTGTTGATATACTTCTTCAAGACACATATTATTTAGGCCAAAGTACTCCAAACGTCACCTTAAACAGTTTCTTCCCTAATCATAGGCAAGTTTCTCTAAGCAGAATCACCTGGTGCTCAAACCAGACTCACCAGGAAGTTTTGGGGAAAAACAAACAAACAAACAACAACAACAACAACAACACAGGTGACTAGGCATACCCACAAAGCTCTTTTACAGTAGATCTGGAGTGCACTTCCAACAAGATCCTAGGTGAGATTGGGTCTGGGACCACACTTTGAGAACTCCTGTATAAGGAAATTGTTTCTTAGATGCTTTCAAATACAATGTGAAGCATAAAGTAATATAAAATAAATGGAAACATACTTATGCATATAAAAACTAAATAATAAAAAGACATATATATTTAGAGTAACCATTTCCTTTCCACCCCTTCTCTGAAAACCACAATTCAACTAAGACTTCTTCAGAAGTAGGATCCTTCCAGAAGTAGGATCTCACCGAGATTCCAAGATGCATAGTACTTAGATCCTTTAATTTACTTTTACTTAACAACAGATCACTTGCTGGTTGAATTGTGTCCCCCCAAAAATGTATGTTTGAGTCCTAATCCCCAGTTACTTGTGAATGGTCCTGGATTATAAATAGACACTTTGCAGATGTTAGTATTTAGGATAAGGTCATATTGGAGTAGGGTGGGCCCTAATTCACTGTGACTGATGTTCCTTATAAGAAGACAGAAACAGACAGAGAAGGCCATGTGAAGGTGGAGGTAGAGATTGGAACACTGCATGTGCAAGCCAAGAAATGTGAAGGATTTCCAGCCATCACCATAAACTGAGAGAGAAGCATAGAATATACTCTTCCTCAGAGCCCGCGAAAGGAGCCAACGTTGCTAAAACTTTTGTCTCAGACTTCTCCAGAACTGTGAGAGGATAAATTTTTTTAAGCCACCCAGTGTGGTACTTTGTTATGGCAGCTCTAGGAAACTAATACAGACTCTTTACCCCAGGACCTACAATATTCTTGTTATGCCCAGAATTCGTGATCCCCAAAGACCACCAGGGAGCCGAGTCCGATGCAAAAGCAAAAGAGCCTTTATTCGAGCTAGCTTGAGCTCAATCCCCTACCTGCACCGACGCAGCCGTGAGATACCAGGGAGAGAGAGCAAGTTTCAAAAGCACAAAGGTTTTACTGGGGTCTAGGGGCAGTTGGTGAGGTAATGGCTGTGGCCTCAGCCGATTGGCTGGGGAAGGGTCGGAGTCCAGTTACGCAGGTTGCAGGTTGCTGGGCGTGTTTTGATCGGGAAGTTTGAACGGGTGAGCAGGAGGTTACTCAAGGGGAGGAGGCGTGGTCAAGGTGAAGGACACAGAACAAGATAGAGTCGGCCGGCATAGGCCGGCCCTTTCATTCTCAGCCTACCTCTTAAATTTGCTTCAAATCTCAATATTTTGTATTGTATTTTCTCTCCCACTCATTTTATTTCTTCATCCTTAGGAGGGCAGAATTAAAGAACGAAAAAATGCAAGAAGAGGGTGGGGCAAGTGTAATCATCTCAGCCTGAAATCACTAGAACTCAAGAAAGTGGTACCACTATGAAAATACTCTTCTGACCATTTTCCTCTGGTTCTGCATCAGGTTTCTCAAACTCTGGATCTTGTTTTAATTATCCTGCACCCTTAGTTTCAATGTCCTGGCTGAATTATTTATTTTTGGACCTGATTCTTGGCTCTCCTCCTGGCTTCTCTTGCCCTTACTCTGGGCTTTGATACCCTTTGCATTTCCCTGCAGCTGGACCTTGTAAAACTTTCCACTTGGCCTTCCATTTTGGCTCAGGCCACTTGGATTTACTCAGTTCTTCCCTGTCTATTCCTAAATCCACTTTTAACAATGCCTAAGAAGTCTGCTCACCCTTGTTTTTTCATAAGTAAATTTCCCTTCATTATAAGATCTTTCACATCCTTCTCCACTACTTTTCTTCCCTTGTACATGTCCCCTGACTTTCAGGGCCCTGGTAGGTTGACTCTCCCTATTACTTCCATTCTTCTATTTTTAGGCTGTGGTTCCACTGTCTTCATTCAGTAATTTCCCTACATTCACCCTTTTCTCTTCCTTATCATGTCTTCTGTCTTCAGGACATCATCCCATATTCATAATTTTCTTTAATACCTGTTTCACTTTGTTATTCCTTTCCTTGTTGTGTTGCAAAACATAATGTCTTGTTCTCAACTCCACATTGTTTGCAATGTTTCCTGTAAATGCCCCACTTCATAGTTTCCAAGAGAACTACGAACAACGTGAGGCTGTTGGTTTTACATACAGAGGTTTGTTTTGTGAATGCAGGAGAATTTAGATGTTTTGTCAAGGAAAAGGTATTTCTACAGACAACTTTGGTTCATTTGATGCCCCCTGCTCTACCCAATCTGTATGTTCTACTTAATCATTGTGATGGACATATTGTGACAAAAGCTCATTTTCATCAAAAGAAGTTCCCAGAGGGTTTGCTTCTTTGATGAAATGGAATAATTAAATAGAGTCTAGAGAAAGGTGGTTGGAAATATATGTAGTAACAATTTAGTCAGTTTTCATGGTACTGGGAAACATTTTTTAAAACCCTCCCTTCTAAATGGCACCCAGAGCTCCATATGAAAGCTTTTTCTCCTTCTAGAAAAAAAGCTGGTTTCTTCAGCAATTCAATCTAGAACAAAGAAATAAAAAATACTATGTACTAAAAAAAATCCACAGCAGAAATTATGTAGAGGCAAGGCAAACTAACATTAATAAATGAAGCTAATTAGACTTGATTTGCATATTTAACTCATCTTAATTACACATGGATTCAGCAAACATTTTAAAAGCTGCAATCAATCTTTCACAGACATGGTTATTTATATGAAATAACAAAAACCAGGATCCTTGTTAATGATTATTCTGTCTCCAATTTATATGCCAGTGAGATTGTTTCAGTAATAATAATGGAATATATTTTTCTTTAACAATTTGTAAACCTATAATGTTAAAATTCTTTAATGTCACAAAGTTATTTTTAAAAGATTTGCAGAAAATATTAATGTTATATAAATTACTCCATTACATTAAATATTTGGCCCTGTTCAATTAAAAGAGGATCTTTGTAAAATTCTTTGACATTAATTCTTAAACTTGATAACTAAGGTGGTAGCTCTAATGGAATAACTACATCTAACTGGTAATGAGTAGGAGGATATTTTTCTCACAGCTGGTATAAACTTTAATTCTGCTCACCTTTGGACACAGTTTGCTTTGCCTTCTTTAATAGCGATTTTCCTTGGTCCTAAAATTTGAAATGAAAATGCACAGAATGCAATTGCACAATATAATTCTCTTTAACCTCAGTGTTTTATTTAGATAATTTTTTCTGAAACAGTTTTAGCTATTTTACTCTAAGTAATTATTTTCTAGAAATAAATATACACCGGAATAATTCTATGGGGAGACAGTGCCTCTGTATTGTGATGTGAGGGACTGGCAGGGCTGATGGGGTGGCACAGACAGTGCTGCCAACAGGAAAAAATGGTACCTGTTTTCTGTGCAATTGTCCAATGGGTGTGACATTCAATGATTAGGGCTCTACTTCCTAGAGTTCTTCTCCGTGAAGATTCTTTTGTAAAAACCAAAAGTACTGAGAGGGTAACCCTTGCCCTTTCATCTGAATTGCCTTGAAAAGGTGGAGGTCATGTGGTAAAGGAAAGAAAAGTCGGTGAGAGGCAAACTTATTATTACTTGCTTAGTAACTTTCCTTGGAATGGCCTGTGTGTGTGTGTGTGTGTGTGTGTGTGTGTGTACTAATTCAAAAATATTTATTGAATACCTCTTATGAACCAGCTCATCTCTGCAGTTATCATTATGAAGTGATGAAGATAAGGAACATCATCCCTGCTATCACAGAACTTGTAATCTGCATATTGTTACCATGTAATAATTAACATTTATTGAGTACTTGCTATGTCTCAGGCAGCAATCTAAGCATTTTATATGAATTAACTTAAATCCTCACAATGGCACCATCAAGTAGATACTCTTATTATTTCTATTTTACAGATGAAAAACTGAGGCTCACAGTATTCCAAGGACGTAATAAGTGACAAAGCCCAAATTCAAATTCAAGCAGTATCACTCCAGACCTTGTGCTCTTAACCATTAAGGTTATATACATGGATAATATTCATCTGTTTAGATATATGCTCAAGCATGACATAAAAATTCAGGGGCTCCTGGGTGGCTCAGTTGGTTAAGCCTCCAACCAGCTCAGGTCATGATCTCATGGTTTACTGGTTCAAGCCCCACCTCCGGCTCTGTGCTGACAGCTCAGAGCCTGGAGCCTGCTTCGGATTCTGTGTCTTCCTCTCTCTCTGCCCCTCCTCCCCTCACGCTCTGTCTCTCCTTCAAAGGTAAATAAACATAAAAAAAAATTAAACTTTTCATTCTGATATTACATATTAGCTCAAAGTGCATTAATATAATGTATATAAATTCTATATTCAGTACAATAAACACTATAAAATAATCTTACAGTTTGATTTTTGCAACCAGCTAATGCCCTAATAGCTATTGCACTCCTAAGATATTTTATGAATATTAGAATAAAGATATCTTGCCCCTTTTGTATGACTGAATTATGTCCTTTCAAATTCATATGTTGAAATCTTAACCCTAGCACTTCAAAATGTATTGGGAAATAGGGTTTTTAAATTTTTTTTAATGTATATATTTGAGAGAGAGTGTGAGGGTAGAGGCAGAAGGAGAGAGACACACACAAAATTTGAGGCAGGCTCTGAGCTATCAGCACGAACCAAACTCGGGGCTCAAACTCATGAATTTGAGCCAAAGTCAGATGCTCAACTGACTGAGCCACCCACACACCCCATGGGAAGGAGATAGGGTCTTTAAAAAGGTAACTAAGGTTAAATGAGGTTGTTGGGATGGGCCCTAATCCAATCTGACTGTTGATCTTGTAAGAAGAGGAGATTAGAGCACAAATACACACAGAGGTAAGACCATGTGAAGATATAAGAAGAAGATGGCCTTCTACAAGCCAAGATAAGGCCTCAGAAAGAAACTAACTTTACCAACACCTTCATCTTGTATCTAGCCTCCAGAACAGTGAGAGAATACATTTTTGTTGTTTAAGCTACCAGTCTGTGGTACTTTGTTACGGCAGCCCTAGCAAACCAAAACGTCCTTACTCCTCTCTGTGGTGTCAGAGAAGGAGACCACCAGTCAATACCTGAAACCAAAAAACTGAATTTATCATATACTTCAATGAAGAAGAGTTATCCTAATTAAGCCAATCCAATTGCTGATTTTATATCTATTTTTTGTGGACAATTTACTTTGAATAGTATTGATTACACAGGCAGGACTGGGTTATGTTGGTCTTAGAAGAATAGTTTGTGTTGGTTATTGAGACTTTTTGTCTCTTTTCAAGGTAGAAGAAGGTTAATATGAGCTTTGGGAACATGTGCACTGTAGTGAAACTTTGGCCAGTTGGCTGAATTTCAAATCATGAGTCTGATGCTATTTAGCTTTTCAAGAAGTGTTCACAGAAGTTAGTTGTCATTGATTAATTAGGTAGTTTTAAAACCAGTTCTGGTGTTTACTTGTAAGCAGGGCTATGGAACTGTTAATAATTGATTAGACAAGTTTAAAACTAGTTCTGGTGTTTGTTACCATGACAATGGGCCTTTTCCTAGAAGAGTGGTGACTTTTTTTTTAATCTCAGTGGCCAACGAAAAATAAGTAAAACAAGAAATTGAAAAGAATACAAATTAATCTACAACTGTGTAGATTATTTGTGTAGGCACTATGCTAATCTTTACACAAATTCCACTGCCTGTAAATGGGAATTTAAAGTATTATGAGTTTTGTACAGTAGATTAAAAGAGTTACTGTATATAAAGTACTTAATGTGGTGTTTTATATAAATGAGAGATATGACCAATAACTTTCCAATGAACTGAATAATAAAACCTGCAATGTTAATCCAGTATCACATTTTTTAACACTACAGTATACAACCTCTCTTAACAAAATGCTCAATAGTGTGATTTCATTTATGCAAGAACTAAGGTAGATAACATGACACAGTAAAGACGAGTGAATGTATGTGCACAAAATGTCCCAGGAAATGTGCAAAAGACACTATTACAGTTGTTGCATCTAGGGATGGCCTGAGATAGGAAACTAACTTTTCACTGGATAGTGTCCTATACTAATTTTTCAACTATGTTCCTAGATTTCTTTTCTCCGATAAAATAAATTTAATTAAAAAATGTGGGGATGTTTTTACTAAGAAGGTCATGTGGAAACTCTCTGAAGTGATAGAAATGATCTGGATCTTAATCTAAATGGCAGTTACACATATACATACATAGATAAAAATTCTATGTTTTGATAAAAATTCATTGAGCTAAGACCCTAAGATTTGTGCATTTTACTATGTGTAAATGCACATATATGTTGTATGCCACTAAAGACACTTTAACACACCAAAAAGATATTTTAAAATATAGCCTGTTTAAAAACAAAGGCAAAAGTCTGAGTTGGGAGGCTTACTTTATATGTTCAAGTCTGTTTTTTTTTTTTCCAAAAGAATGTTGAATCCATTGGTCAAATAAATAAGTCCTTATGAAGAGAAAATAAGTTAGTGAATATTCACTCTTCAATGATTTTAGTGATGGTATTTTTGGGTGCTTAGTTTATGACTATTTGTGATTTTATTCTATGATTATTTTATGATTTTTAAGTTTTTAAGCTTTTTTTTTGTCTTGAGTATTAGGCTTCTAATAAGTATTATTTTAATATGTTTTCAACTTTTCACATGGTGGTATTAATAGTAGAAAAGCTTTTCATAAGACTAATCTTCCTGCATTTTATATATAATCTTCCTGCATAGGGTTTATGTCAGTCAGGTGAGACTAAGTTGTATTACAGTGACACACAACCTCCAAACCACTGTAACATTTATATCTTGCTCTGGGTGTATGTCCTCCATATAACAGAAGGAGGGTTCTGCTCACTGACTCACCTAGGATCCAGAATGATCTAGCAGGCACCTTGAATGCTCTGGTTTCTGCCAGAGGGAAAAGATATCCCTTGATATTGTACTTCTTGTTAAGTGCTATACAAGTCAGGTTGGAAAGAGCAGGAGAGGGGTGTTACATGTCATTTTCACTCAGCTCTTTGGCCAGAACTTATTATGTGGCCCCACTCCACCGCAGGGGGATGAGGAGGTTCACCAGAAAGAAAGAATATTGGAAAAATTTAGCTTTGAAAATGGCATTAAAAAGTTGCCTCCACCTTCTCCCTTCAAATTCTTTCACATTACTGGTTAGATGACTTTGTGATTACAACAAAGAGGAGCTACGACTGTCTTGCCTTTGGCACTCTGTATCTCTGCAGTGGTGGATTAGTGCTTCTGTTTTCTCATCTCTAGATGAGTTGAGATCCATGCCCTTGAGTTGCTGTGAGGATTAAATGTAATAACAAAAGTAAATAATTTAGCACAAGATGTTTTAGTCACATAATGAACACTGAAAAAATGTAAAGTTGCCTCCTTCATCTGGAGTCATCAACTGTCTTGGCAGAGTCAAAGTGTAAATATGCTACAGGGTTGGAGCCAAGTTACGACAAAGGAGTTGAGAGGAATAAGACTGTGCACATTACATGTCATGATTAACCAAAATCAAAATAAATATTAGGAAGAAGACCAAGATATGTATCCAAAAATAAGATATCTGGTGAGGGTAGATTTTTTTTTTCCAATTTTCAGTTGTGATCTCCATGTAACTGTTTACTTTTTTACTTAACAACTTTTTACCAAATTATACCACAGCTGTCTTGGGCCCTGGGGATAATAAGAGTGGTGGACAAGACAAATAAGTTTCAAACAAGTTTCTCTTGTGGAGCTATATTCTATTGGGAGAAAGCTAACAACAAACAAAGAGACAGATTTTTAAGCAATTTTAGTTAATGATGAATGATATGAAAGAAATAAAGCAGAGTGGCCTATTCATTGGCTACCAATACCTGTGGAAGGAGTCTGGAATTTATTCTGAGCGATGGTAATGTTCAGATGGCTGTTAGCAGGAACATGGTGTGATCTGATCCAGGTTTTATTGATCACTCTACTGGCTGTGAGAGGAATAGATGGGAAGTTGGATGAGAGTAGAAGTGAGGAGACCAATAAGGTTGCTCCTGCTGTCTTTGGGCTGCATATGATGGATGGTTTCCTGCACACAGTGGTAATAGTAAAGAGAGACAGAGGTAGGCAAAGTAGGGATCTATGCTGAAGAAGAAGGTGATATGCTGGATGAGGGAAAGGAGGGGAGTGGGGGTAGAAAGATAAGTATTCTAATTCTCAGGGGTTTTTTATTGCCTAATATTTTTTAAAATTTTTTAATGTTTATTTATTTTAGAGAGAGAGACAGACAGAGCACGAGCAGGGGAGGGGCAGAGAGGGAGACACAGAATCTCAAGCAGGATCCAGGCTCTGAGCTGTCAGCACTGAGCTCGATGCAGAGCTTAAACCCACTAACCGTGAGATCATGACCTGAGCCGAAATTCGATGCTTAACTGACAGAGCCACCCAGGCGCCCCATACCTAAAGTTTTTTGTTTGAGCAACTGGTGATGCCATTTACTTAGAGGGAAAGATTTGGCAGAGTAAAGATAGGCAGTTGAGACATAGTAAGTAAAAAAGTCTGCTTTTGCATACTATGTCTGACATGCTGCATCACTAGCAGGAAACAGATGATACATGAAGTAAACTCAAGTTGAATGTTTACAGAGATGTGAATGGGATTAAGGGACCAAACACAGCAACCAAGAGTTAGCAACAATGGGAAGTCTGAAGGGGCAGGGCAAGGAGAGCATTACTGGACACATTGGAGCTATAGTCATGGCCAAGGACCCACATAGTAGTGGAATTAGGTAGAAAACAGGACCAGTGACAATATCACAGCTGAACAGGAAGAGAGGTAAAGCGGTCATTTATCTGTCCTCTTTATCTTTCTGCTCTTTCATATCCTATTGATGCCCCCTCTGGATGAATCCAACCAGACACCCAAGAGCTTGAGTGCCCAAAGCGATGTTGTTGGTAGAGAGCAGGGCACAGAGTAGGACAGTGCCACATGGGGAGTGAATCTGACAGACAAATAGAAAAGGCAGCACCAATGCCTCTACTACTCTTTATTGGGATCTTTAAGAAGGCAGGAGAGCTAAGGGCAGAGATTATTTGAAAGTCATCAGCATTTCGGTGGTCTATGTTGCAAGTCCAGGGCTAATATTTGTCAGGCTGTCACTCTGTGTTAGGCACTCCATCAACATTTCACATGCATTTTTCCAATATAATTCTCAAAACAAGACTATAGGTTAAATATCATTACCTCATTGGCACGGTAATGGTATTTAACCTATAGGTTTGTTTGGAGAATTAAATGAGGCAATTGGAGCACAATGAAGTGAAGCAATTTGTTTAAGGTCACACTGCTATTAGGTAGCAGATCCAAGAATTAAGTCCCAGACGTTTCTATCCCCAGGGCCAGTGATAGCAATCATCACTGCACACAGCTTCTCTGAGAGAATTAAATACTGGTGCAATGACATGTTGGGTCACATGTGTTTTTTTTTGTTTTTGTTTTGTTTTGTTTTGGCTTTTTTCTTATAAGACTCTTCACTATTCCATTTTTTTTCCACTTCTTTGAAAGAAAACAATTCTGACAAGAATTCATCAAAGAAGATATTCCAAATTTTACTATCTGATTTGGGTATTACTTTTGATTAAGGCTGTTTGCAGACTAGAATATTAGTAACCTACATTTTCCCTCTTCCACAAAAAGAGTAGATTCACTTTTATCTTGGGAACAAAGCTGGATAGAAAAGCTTTTTTTAACTTTTCCTAATTCATGAAACATTTATCTTCAAGTCAGGTTTTGTTATAGCAGCACAAATGTGGTCTGTCAGCATTTCCATTATAACCCCATATTTCCAGGGCTTTTCAAGAGTGCCTTAGAGATTCTACTTTGAATTAAAACTTGGCATTCAGGATTTGAATCAGAAAACTCCATTTTCCTTAACAATTAATCAAATAGTTTAGAGATTCTCACTTTAGAAGAGCATCAAATGTAAAACTTTTACTAATGCAAAAAAAAATTTTGCTAATTTAAATATATAATATATATATATATATACATATATATATATATACACCCTCACTATGCAAGTATAATATTATACAACTATATATGATATTAGTTCTCAAAGAAAATTAACTATAAAAGTTCCTAAGACAATATATTAAAGCTAATTATAACTTTACTTTACTTTGCCATTTTGGCTTTGTAAGTAATTTATTTCTACTTTGGGTATTTAGAGAATTTGAAATTCTCAGCATAATTGGTTTAAAGTTGTAACAGTATCAAGATAATTGAACCAGAATAACATGGGCAGGGGGATCTGGAAAGAGTACCAAGATGTTTCAACATATTTTTGTGAAATTTAAATTCATGTGGGGAAATTTTGCATTCTGTGAAAAGGGATTAACAGCAAGCATTAATTCTGTAAATAAATATTTGAAATTTAACTTTGTGAACACAACAGTAATAGGACTAAACAGAGCTTAGTTATAAAGCCTGTCTAACTTTTCTTAGTTCCAAACTATCCATGGATGTCCTATAGCAATGAGGAGACATGATGATAATACTCTTCCATGTCTCATTTTGTAATCTTTTCTGTAGTCTTTCAACCAGCAGTAAATGGGTTTAGGACTAAGTAAATACCAGGTAGTGAATGAGAGGAGATGAAGCCTTTTAATAAGCCTGTTCTCCTGATTGACCTCTCCCCAGCCACATTGGCTGCTTTGTTCTAGAAATACACTATGTAAAAACTCCTCTCTCTGAGACATTTGCTTTACCTTTTCCTTCTTCCTGGAATTCTTTTTCTCTTGATGTCTGCTTGGTTTTCTTCAATTTTTGTTCAAACCTTACTTTTTAAATGTAGTCAAACCATATCATTCCCTTGATAATTTGGTTTACTCTTAGCCCCTCAATCCCAAAACCCATGATACCCCTTACCCTATCTGACTTTTCTTTTTTTTCCCCAATACTTATGATCTCCACAAACACACTTTATACTTTTTAAAATATCTATTCCCACCCTATCCCCTTATAATATAGGGTGGATGAAGACAAGGTGCTTTGTTTTATGTTATGTTTTATGTTCAAGGTTCTTTGTGCCTGACATAGATTAACTGCTCAAAAATATTTGTTGAATGAAGACATTGTTCAATTACATCTGAATTTTAGCCCATAACAAGATTATACAAACAATATTCCACACATGACTTTCTCTGGTTCTTCTACAAAATTTGTGTTATTTCCATAAGATAATTAAGAATGTCTTTTGAACATTGGTGTCAAAATTAAAAGTCCCCATATTAAAATCCCCCATGTAATGTGTTGTGAGCCAAATTTTCTTGAGATAATTTAAACTGAAGTTTGGGAATTTTTGTGGCTAATAATTTTAGTTATTGTTTGGAAAAGATGACCTGAATGGATAGATGTGAAGTATAGTGTTCATAAAACAAATGATTATTTTGTGTTAAAAAGAATTTACATGTGTTATAACATTTTTATCATGTAATGATATTAATGACAAACTTTCAAAATTCAGGAATTAAAATGTGATCTTGTATTCCATAACAAACAAAAGAACCCTACATACTTAGCTGTGATGGAAATGAGGTAAAAACAAGAAACCTCTGTAAATGTTGACCCCATGGCTTGAAAACTATGCTAATTCTCACATAGTGAGAATTCACCACCAGCTCAGTAGCATAAAAGTGAGGATACTTGAATTTCAGTCCATAGACCAGCATGTATAACACACTTACCAGCACAGCCATGTCTGATTTTGAATGGTAGCTGATAGCAAAAGCTAACATTTTCTATCATGAGAATGTATAATTTCATTATTGGACTAAACAATACTTTAAACCAAATAAAATTAATTATCTTTTTATTTCTGTCACATATTTGGAGAAATTTATTTGATTTTATTTCTGCTTTGTCTTCCTAGGGTAACTGTGAGCAATCACTTTATGGTCATATGCATTCTGTCAATGATGCCACCTTCACTCCTAGGGTGAGTTCAGTTCTCTGGATAAATTATTTTAATACTTCATATATACAAGTTAACTGTATTGAAACAAAGTCCCAGGGGTGGGGGGATGGTAAGTTAACAGGGTGAAGAGAACAAGGCTAGGGATTAATTATGGCAGTGGAAAAAATATATAGTCTGGGTTGCAGAAGTTTAAAACACACATGTACAATATACAGTGGGAGGAATGACGAGGAATTCTACTATACTTACTCCACTTAAACACATTTTTTTAAAGTGTCTTGTCTAATATGAGCTTCACAAAAGTAAGCAGGATAGACTTGTAAATATTAATGTAGAATCATAAAAATAATGAAAATGCTTGAATGGAAACCCAAGAATAAAAAAGCCGTCAAAGTAAAATAGACTTCCTTCAGGTTAGAACAGAGCAACCTTGATTTGACAGTTTTTCAATTGCTCATTGAAAGGTTTCAAATATATCTTTCTTCATATAAACTGATGACATAGCAAAAGTGTTTATCCATAAGCTTGAGGCATTCAGATATCAGGATGATTTCACCAACTAGGAAGACTGTTAAACACGGCTTTGAGTTGCTAAGCTAAAAGGGTGCAGATAGTTCTCAGGGAAGGATGATTTAAGTTTGTTCTTTCTCAGATGAAAGCTATTTGACTGATAGATGACCTCTCAAGTCCTTTCAAACTCTATGATTTAATTATTGCTAACATTTCACTTTGTCTCTAAATTCCCAATAGAGTGTGAATCTTAATTCCATATCCCTCTTCTTTCCCAATTAGCTAAAAAATTAATCTGATAGATTACCTACTTCTAACTTCAAAATGACAGCGTTGTCAAAATTCTGATACTATCATGCTGTTATTATTCTTTTAGACGGAAGAAAAATGCTCACTAAAAATTATTTCTTCTAAAGGCATGTTGTTTGCTCCAACTAAAATTGTGCTGGTGTCGCTGTGAATGACACCTGGAATGTTAGTGATGGGCTCAATTACAATTATATTTTAACAAATTCATCTTAGTAAGGAATTTCCAATTAATTGACTCTATTGAGCCAATATATTATGGATTAGTTCTAGGTACCAAGTAAAATTTTATTTTTAGCAGAATTATGGAGCCATTTAAACACTATGAACCCATATGATATAAGGATATTTATGCTAAAAATCTATTAAACAGCTTACAGCTTTACACACCCTAAGAAAATTAAATGGAAGCTAAATGGAAATAAATTATTTTGTGAGTTAGGCATTTTATTTTTGGTAAGCAATAACATAGCTAAAAAAGACATACCATTTAACATCTCAAGTAATAAAATTAATAAATATGGAAATAGCCAAATTAAATTTATTTATTTAGCAACCAAGGAAGATGTGCATTAAGTATACATAATTCAAAAGCAAGATGATGAATATGAGGCCCAGATGTCCGAGATAGCTAACAAAATATGATATTAACAAAATGATATTTTGTTATGATGACTGACACTCCTAAGTGAAATTTTTGGTCACATATGTCAGTTGTTTTGGAAACGGTTTTATTTCACATACTTGCCAAAGAATATCAAAAGTTTAGGAGGTAGTAGTGACTGAAAGAGCACAAAGACTTTTACTCAAGGACATGGCATTGTGACACAGTTCCCATTCAAATAAACCATCAGACAAAGCTGTCATAATAAATGAATTATACAGTGCATGTATAGCAGGCAGAGATTTGAATTATTTAGAATTAGACTTGCTAATTGTTTGATGCCTTCAGGGATATGTATTCAAATTGCATTACTAGCTAAAAATGTATTTAGCTATTTACGTAAACACAGTTTTAGGTAAATTCTACATTTTAAACTTCTGAGCAGAAATCATAAATGTAAAATTCAGTGTTACCTAGCTAGCAACCAAGAAACGCAGAAACAAACACCCAACATACGATAGTTATTTATGGTCCTAAAACTCTACATAAATTGAATTGTGTTTCTATGTTATATTATTAGGGCTATGATGTCTTTATTTCTGACTGATTTTTCTATTGGAAATAGATATTTTTTAAAACTGCTTTTTAAAGTAATCTGTTTAATGAAACATTTTAAGGAACTATGAAAGCTTTCTACTAAGTCCATTTTGTAAAGCAAAACAAAAATTTTAAAAATTGACAGTAATTGCTGAAAAACTAGTAATAGAAAATTCAATGTACGTTAAACACAAAACCAATAACATATATATATATATAACATATATATATAATAACATATATATGTATGTTAACACATATATATACATATATACATATATACATATATAACATACATATATGTGTATACATATATAACATATATATATGTATGTTAATACATCTTTCCGTGGCTGTTTCCAGCTGTTTTCAAAGGCAGGTAGCCAGTGTGGCTATTGCTGTGCCTGCCTGATGAAGTCAGGTGAACACTATAAATCAACTCTATTAGAATACCAATGTATCTTTCCTTGGGAGTATTTACCTCCACCTCACACATTTAAGCTAGGAATTTAGCCTCATTGTTGAACAAAATTGGAAGGCTGTACAGGATCAAAGACAATTCTAGTAGGTATAGGGCTTTAATTAGAAAGAGGAGTCTTCAGACTTACCTCAAGTCCTATTCTTACTTCGAATTAACCTGTTGTATTAATTCAAATATTGTTATATTGATTTTCCAAATATAGAGGTATGTGTCTTTATTGCAATTAAATAAAATATGGATATTCTGGTTCAAAAATGGATAACATTGTATATAGCCTTAATAGAAGACAAATCAAATTCTAACTTGTTTTCCACATATATAATGCCGTGAAAGCTGTAGCTGCCAAGAATGGAGGTGAAGGAACATGAAGTCAATCAGTGTTATCTTTACAGCAGTCTGAAGTTTTGAATAGATAAGAGAAAAATGGGTTTAAGGAATTTGTACCAAGGAAGATACCTACTCCATCTGTTGACCTTGAGTCATGTGGAGGGTAAGATATCTAGAAGGAAAGTGGTAATTGTGGATGATATTCAGGGTCACAATTTAAGCAAGGAAGATAAAGGAAGTGTTGGGATTTTAGGGGAATTGGCTGACTATGTATATGGAGAATGGTAGTGAAGGGTATATGAGAGATGGGAGGGGTAATGAGCTCAGATTGAGGAACAAACATAACTCTCTGGAAATGAAAGTCTAAGTAATAAGGGAAAACCTGCTGGCTTGAAAGGTCTATCAATAACAGAAATAAATATAACACCTTCTGTATGTCAAAATGGCCATAAAATCAAAATGAAAACATCAAAAAGCCAAAGAACTCATAAAACATAAAGGTATGGGAAAAGATTAAGTCCAGTCTGCATTCTATCCCTAAGTATCTTACCCTGCACTTCCTACCATAAGGAAGTATGGTCTAAGTTAGCTTCATTTTAAGGGTCATCAAGGAAAAAATTGACTTCCAGAATTAAGTGAGGGCTCATGGATCAAATGAGATCTTTTAAACTCAAAATACACCAGCATCCCACTGAAATCCTAAAGCAGATTGACCGCTTGAATAGATTTCACTGCTGAGAATCTCCCAGGCACTCTCCTTCATTCTTTGAAGACTACAGTTCCTGAATCACTCTTTCTCTACCTATGTGGCCAATGAGATAGTCTGACCACGTACTTCCTTGACCACATTTTCTCCAACACCCTTTTGCTCCTCAGCTACATGTTCCAGAAGTCAGACTCTGAACACCTTAGTCATTAACTGTAAATGTATTGCATCCAAAATCTCATTTCCAAGCATGCTTTTCTGAAAGCTTATTTGTCTTTCCAGGTCTTAAGTAAATCCAGTACAACATTTTCTCTCCCTTACTGAGAGGTCTAATCAGTTAAAATCTCACTCACCTTCTTATCACCCTTTCTGCCTTCACTTTATCATTTTACCCCACCTTAGGTTCTTCAGTTGCCATTCTGTCAGTTCCATTGCAAAGAACTTTAGTTCAACTTGACCTAATTTTCTCTATATTACATACCTGGAAAATCTACATTCTTTAGCCTGTACAGAAAGGATTTAAAAATTCAAGAGAATTGGGGTGCCTTGGTGGCTCAGTTGGTTGAGTGTCTGACTCTTGATTTCAGCTCAAGTCATGGTCACAGTTTCCCGGGTTTGAGCCCCTTGTCAGGCTCTGCGCTGACTGATGGCACAGAGCCTGCTTGGGATTCTCTCTCTCCCTCTCTCTCTGTCCCTCCCTCACTCATGTTCTCTCTGTCTCTCTCAAAATAACTAAATAATTAAAAAAAATTTTTTTAATTAAAAAAGTGTTTTTTAATTTAAAAAATTAAAATTAAAATTAAATAAAAAGTGGGAGATTTTAATATACTATACCATCAAATTGGTTGCTTTCTGGTTGTTTTTTTTAAAATATAGTTGACACAAAATGTTGCATTAGTTTCAGGTGAACAACTTAACGATTTAAGAGGTTTATGTATTATGCTATGTTTATCACAAATATAGCTACCATTGGTCCTGTTACATCACTGTTAAAATGTCTTTGACTGTATTCCTTATTCTCTGCTTTATATTCCCATGACTTACTCATTCCATAGCTGGAGGCCTGTATCTTCCTCTATCCTTCACCCATTTTGCCCAACCCCTCATCCTCTTCCCCTCTGGCCAACCATCAGTTTGTTCTCTGTATTTATAGTCCTGATTCTGCTTTTTGTTTACTCATTTTTTTTTTTACATTCCATTTATGAATGGGGTCATATGGTATTTGGCTTTCTCAGTCTGAATTATTTCACTTAGCATAATCCCCTCCACGTTCATCTATGTTGTCTCAAATGGCATGATCTCATCCTTTTTTATGGCTGTGTAATATCCCACTGTGTGTGTGTGTGTGTGTGTGTGTGTGTGTGTGTGTGTGTGTGTGTATACACCACATTTTCCTTATCCATTTGTCTATTGATGGACACTTAGATTGCTTCCATGTCTAGGCTATTTTAAATAATACCACAATACACATAGAGGTGCATATATCTTTTGGAGTTAGTGTCTTGGTTTTCCCTGGATAAATACACAGTAGTGGAATTATTGGATCATATAGTATTTCTAAACAGTTCCTTTTCTCCACATCCTTGCCAACACTTGCCTTGTTTCTTGTCTTCTTGATTTACGCATTCTAACAGATATAGATGATATTTCATTGTGCTTTGATTTGCATTTCCCATTAGTGAAGTTGAGCATCTTTTCATGTATCTGTTTACCACCTGTATGTTTTCTTTCTGGAGATATCTATTCAGGTCTTCTGCCCATTTTTAGTAAGATTGTTTGGGTTTTTTTGGTGATAATTTGTAGAAGTTCTTTACATATTTTGGATAATCCTTTATTGGATATATCATTTGAAAATATGTTCTCCCATTCAGTAGGTTGTCTCAGTTTTTCCCTATTGAGAATGATAAGTATGGGTTTTTCATATATGATTTCCATATATCGTTCCTTATTTGATTTTTGTTGAGAGTTTTTATCATGAGTGAAAATTTTGGACCAATGTGTTTTCATTTTCATATGTCTCCATGTATTTTTTTGATTACTCCTCTCTTGCTTCATTGACTCATTGATTGTTTAGTATCATTTTATTTAATCACATGTTTGTATTTTTTTCCAGGTTTTTTTCATGTGATTTATTTCTAGTTTCATACCATTGTAGTTGGGAAAGTTGCATGGCATGTATTGAGGCTTTATGGCCTAATATGTGATCTATTTTGAAGAAGATTCCATGTGCACTTGAAAAGAATGCATATTCTGTTGTTTTTGAATGGAATGTTCTATATATATCTGTTATGTCCATCTGGTCAAATATGTCATTCAATGACATTGTTTTCTGATTGATTTTCAATGTAAGTGGAGTAATAATACTTTAAAGTATTAAAATAGGACTTTAAAGTCCCCTGTTATTACTGTATTACCACCTATTTCTCTGTTTATATCTGTTAATCTTTGCTTTATGTATTTATGTGCTCCAGTGTTGGGTACATATTTACAACTGTTATATCCTCTTGTTGGATTGATCCCTTTAACTTTCTGTAATGTCTTTCTGTGTCTCTTGTTATCGTCTTTGCTTTAAAGTCTATTTTGTCTGGTACAGATATTGATAACCTAGGTTTTTTTTCCCCTCCATTTGCATGGTGAATGTTTTTCCATCCCTTCATTTTCAGTCTGTATGCATCTTTAGGTCTGAGATGAGTCTCCTCTAGGTGAATATAGATGGTCTTGTTTTTATATTTGTTCTGCCACTCTATTTTGATTAGAGCATTTAGGCCATTTACATTTAAAGTAATTATTGATAGGTATGTACTTATTGCCATTTTTAAAATTTATTTTCTTGTTGTTTTTGTAGTTCTTTTTTCCTTTTTCTTTTCTTGTTCTCTTTCTTTGTGATCAGCGAATATCTATAGTGTTTTGTCTGGCTATCTTTCTCCTTATTTGTTTGTGTATCTATCATAGGCTTGGGGTTTGGGATTACCATGAGGCTCATATATAACATTCTAAGTAAATAGCCGTTCATATTAATTTGATGATCATTCAAGTTCAAACACAATCTAAATGAATGTGTTTTCTTTCCCCTTTCTCTTTCCTTTTTACTCCATTCTCTATTTTATGTATATGTTGTCATATTTTACATCTTTTTATTCATATTTTTGTTAGGTCTAATTATGGCCAATTATTTTCCATTTAAATAAATCTCTTTAACATATCTTGTAAAACGTTTTGTGGTGATAAACTCCTTTATCTTTTATTTGTCTGGGAAATTCTTTATCTTTCCTTCTTATCTGAATGATAACCTTGAAGGGTAGAGTATTCTTGGTGGTAGGTTTTTTTTCCTCCAGCACTTGGAATATATCATGTCACTCCCTTCTGGCTTGCAAAAATTCCGCTGAAAAGTCAGCTGATAGCTTTGTAAGCTTTTCTCTTGTGAGTAACTTTTTCTCTCTTGCTGCTTTTAGGATTCTCTTTATCTATAACTTTTGACATTTTAATTATCATGTGCTATGGTGTGGACTTCCTTGAATTCATCTTGTTTGGAATTCTCTGTACTTCCTGGACTTAGATGTCTATTTCTCTCCTTAGATTAAGGAAGTTTTCAGTTATTATTTCTTCAAATAAGTTTACTACATCTTTATTTCTCTCTTCTTCTTCTTCTTCTCTCTCTTCTTCTCTTCACCCCTATAAGGTGAATGTTTGTTGCTTGATATTGTCCAAGATACCTCTTAATCTGCCCTCATTTTTAAAAATTCTTCTCGGGGCACCTGGGTGGCCCAGTCAGTTAAGTGCCAGACTTCAGCTCAGGTCATGATCTCAGGGTTCATGAGTTCAAGCCCCGTGTCAGGCTCTGTGCTGACAGCTCAGAGGCTGGATGGAGCCTGCTTCAAATTCTGTGTCTCCCTCTCTCTCTGCCACTCTCCCACTTGCACTCTGTCTCTCTCTCTCAAATAAATAAACATTAAAAAAATTTTTTTTAATTCTCTTTTTGCTGTTCAGCTTGTGTGCTTTCCATTACCTTGCCTTCCAGATTGCTGATAGTGTTATGCCCAGAATCCGTGATCCCCAAAGACCACCAGGGAGCCGAGTCCAATGCAAAAGCAAAGCTTTTGCAAGGCTCGAGCTAGCTCAAGCTCAATCCCCTACCTGCACCGATGCAGCGGTGAGATACCGGAGAGAGAGAGCGAGTTTCAAAAGCACAAAGGTTTTATAGGGGTCTAGGGGTAGTTGGTGAGGTAATGGTCATGGCCTCAGCCGATTGGCTGGGGAAGGGTCAGAGTCCTGTTTCGCAGGTTGCTGGGCATGGTTTGATCCGGAAGTTACTCAAGGGGAGGAGGTGTGGTCTGAGGTTTGAGCAGGGAATTTCTCTCTGCAGCCATGTCAGGGACATAGTCACTCAAGATGGAGGATACAGAACAAGATGGAGGACACAGAACAAAATGGAGTTGGCCGGCCTAGGTCTGCTCTTTCAATAGTTTTTTCTGCATCCTTAATCTATTGTTGATTCCCTCTAGTGTGTTTTTATTTCATTTATTGTATTTTCCAGTTCTGACTGGTTCTTTTTAATGTTTTCTATCTCTTTATTGAAGCTTTCGCTGAATTATTCCGTTCTTTCCTCCAGCCCAGTGAGTGTCTTTATGATCATTACTTTCAATTCTTTATCGGGCAAAGTGTTTCTTTCTGTTTCATTTAATTCTCTTACTAAGGTTTTTTTTTCTTGTTCTTTCTTTTGGAGAATATTCCTGTGTCTCCCCCATTTTGTTTGACTTTCTGTGTTTGTTTCTATGGATTCAGTAAAATGGCTACTTCTCCTAAACTTGAGGGAGTTGTCTTATGTATGGTCACCCCTGTGCAGCTTGCATGTGCTTGGTGGTAGCTGTTGCTGGCTGGCTGGAGCTGTGGCTGTATATGCTACTCTTTTTTTTTTTTTTTTTTTTTTTATGTGGAAAAATAAGCCATTTATTTGCTTAAGCCATGATTGGTTAGTTTGTAACTTACATTTGAACATATCCCACGCCCCACCCCACCACTGCCAGGTGAATTCTACCAGGCATTTATTTAATTTATTTATTTCATTTTTACAATATAATTTATTGTCAAATAGGCTATAGTCACCCTTTTAAAGCATGACATGTCTCCATCTCTCCTGCTATTATCTTGCTGTTCTGTCTTTGGTTGTTTAGTAGCTATTTAGTCAGTGCTAAGTTCCTCTTCAGTAGAAATTGTTATATTAATAGGTTAAATTTGGTGTGTCTGTGGAGAAGGTGAGTTCAGAGTCTTCCTATGTTTCCATCTTAAACTGGAAACCTGGGCCTTTTTTTATTTTTTTCTCTTTCTTTAAGTTAACTTTAAATTTATGACTCCAAGGTACAAATAACCACTCATTATTACTGAACATTTAAAATATATTTGTTTAGTGTGTTCACTTTTCTATTCACTTAGATTACTTTCATACCTTTTCCTCAAATATCCTCATACTCCCACTTCCCTCTCCTCCACAGACCCTCTTCTTATATCCTTGACTCATTGTTTTATGATAAAATAAAAGCCTTCAGAGAAGAAATCTCTTATTCCTACTACTACATTTCTAAATGTATGGGCATCTCCAGGCATTGTCACTGTCTCACCTTCAGTAATCATAGGAGTTGTCAGCCTCTAAGATATTTTAATATTTTAGATTGTACAATAAATTTCATGTCCCATTCTTCTTTCACTCTCTTCATAAGTTTACATTTACAGTTATATCCTTCTTTCCCCCTTCCTATAGGAGTATTTTTATCTGTATATAAACCTGCTCCAAAATTTCCCATTTTTTAAAAAAATGTTTGACATTCCATCTCTCAATCACTTGCTGCCTTACTTTTCTTACTTTCACATATTCTTAATAGTTTCATTTTATAAATTTAGACTTATTTAAAATTGCTTTTAGCAACAGATCTATGAAATATATGTGAAAAATTTTTTGAGAAAGAGACAGCATGAGTAGGGGAGGGAGGGGCAGAGAGAGAAGGAAAGGGAGACTCCCAAGCAGGTTCCACACAGCCAGCACAGAGCCTGATATGGGACTTGAAGTCACAACTGTGAGATCATGGTCTGACCTGATACCAAGAGTTGGACGTTTAACTGATTGAGCCACCCAGACACTTCTCTATTGAGTTTTTATATTTCTGTTACTACATTTATGATCCATAGAATTTCTGTTGGATTCTTTTTAAATTTGCCGACCCTTGTTTCATTGTTTTTTGTTTTGTTTTTGTCTGTTTTTGAGTTTATATATGTTGATTTTTTCACTTTTTAATCCATAATTTCTTTGAAGTTTGAATGACAGTGTTATATTTTCATTATCTTATTCCTCCATGTTGCCCTGAAATTTCCTATTTCATCTTTTCTTCAGCCATTAAAGTATGAACTCCAAGTCAAAAACTCCACTGAAACTGCTCTTAATTTTCATATTGTTACATCCATTGATTAATTTTCCATTATTATCAGGTTTTACTTTTCATAATCACTTAAAAAAATTTTTCATGAATCCTAAGAAGTAAAATCTCCATGGTCATTGCTTCTCAATCTACTGTGCTGAATCCTTCTTTATCTCTTGACTGCTAAATATTAAACAATGTCAAGACTCAATCTTAAATCCTGTTTTTTAGCACATTTTCTTTTCACATCATTTCATTCAAACCTGTGATTTTGCCTACATGTGATGATTTCCAAGTAGGTCCCACTTGGATCATCATCATTACACTTATCATTAGCTATTTTGCTTCTCAGCCTGAATATCTATAATATGTCTTCTTTTAACATGTTAAAAATAAAACTCTTGCTTTCCCTTCATCTTAACTGGTTCCTTTATCCAGCTCTTACCATCTTAGTGTCACCCTATTCATCCCTTCACAGAAGCAGGAGATCAGTCATAGTTCACAATTGTCTTGGGACTTTTTGACTGTTTACTTTTTGGGAAAAAAAATCTTTCTAAATTGGAATGCAGTGAAAAGAAATGAAAAAAAGAACAGTTTAAAATCTTATTTGACTCAATATCTCTAAAATCTAGTATAGTTTATTTTATATTTTTAATGTTCAAAAATATGGTGAATGGATGCAGAGTTCTGAACAAATGAAAGTACAAAGAATTAATTACAGCATTGTATCATTGCATCTTATTGATTTCAATTTTATTAGCCTTCCAAATTCTGTGGGCTGCAAGCTAAACATATTTTATTATCAGGATAGATTAGTTGCTCCTTAGAAACCCTCTATAGAATCATCATTTCCTATGACTTTGGGACACTGGAAAATTACCAAATTTCAATTATACTTTTGGATCCTGATTTTCCCAGTCATGAGATATATAATCTTGAGCAATCATTCAGTTCTTTTTTGAAAATGAATGATAAAAAGAACAGTGAGTGTTAGATTATACATGAAATGTATTTAACATAGTGCCTGACAACTAGAAAATGCTATTATTATCACACTTCCTCTCTCCTCCTTCCTCCTCCTCCTCCTCTTTCTTCTTCTTCTCCTTTTCCTTCTCCTTCTCTTTCATGAAGCTAACAGTCCTTTTATCCATTTGCATTCAAATAAGTAACAGTAAATAAAAGAATACACACAAACACATAAGATAAATTTCTTATGCCCCATAATTCAATTGTGTTTAACATAATATCAGTAGTATAACCATAAATCTGCAATATACATTTTGTACTCTAACAGAGATTTAAAAAAATGGAATTCTAAAGCTATTCCAAATAAAAACTATGCACTTGTACTAAACTTGAGCTGAATCCTACTATAAAAATGGATATAAATCTCAGTAGGAGATGTTTTTTTCATATCAGAATATACCATTTAGTAATTAGTCACTTAAGTGTTTTAAATTTGATCTGATATAGATGAATTGCTTTTCCTAAATTGCCAGTATGTGTACATAAATGCATTAATTCACATTACCTTTTATTTAAATCATGAAATATACTGATACCTGCAATTGCCTATTTAAAAAAAAAATTATACTCTCTCCATTTTAGTAAAACAAGTTCAATATCTGATTTTCTCAACTTTGTTTGTTATCCAAACTCAAATGGAAAGTACTTAGTATCAGTCTCTGGCCATTTTATATAAAGAAATACAAACAACATTTAGGTCATGCAGCCATTGATCCTCTGAAGGACAAATGATGTCAGGCAGTACTTACACGCCAAAAAAATTTCAATTTTGTTTACTTCTTCAGCAATCCAACTTGATGTCAATTACCATTTAGCTGGGCCAATAATATTGATATTTGATGTCAGTTCTTATTCATTACTGCACCTAGATGATGCATAAGTCAAACTTTCAGATGGTGGTGAAAAACACTAAAGCATATTCTACCTGGGGAAATTGGAAACAACAGCAGAATAGAAAATTAAGGGGCATGTAGCATGCCATTTTATTTTATATGAGATTTGAATTATTTCAATGCTCCTAATATTCAAAAATTAACTTTATAAATTTTAAACTAATCTAATACTATGATATTCTTAAACTAAATCTTTAATGAAGGAATTTTCTTGCCTTAACACTTTTCAGAGAAAATAACTTCTGATAGAAAATTATGACACTCAAAAGGAAAGGGAAAAAAAAGTGAGTTGGATAAGCAGACATTCAAAACTTAATTAGAAAATTATTTTTAAGTGTAATGAATTTATAGAGATCTCCCTTTATTTCTGCTTTGTTTTGGTCTTGGAAATTAAATACTGTAAATGACAAAAGAATAGGGCATTTGAAATTATATCATTCTGCCCTCAAAGTTTAACCTTCAATAACTTCTACAGTTGGATAGCAATGAATTCATGCATTTGTAATTTTCTAGATAGTTCCAATGAAACTAGAAGCAACATTATTATGTTATATTTCTTGACACTTCCTCTTTAACTATAAAACTAATAATTTGTTTTTCAGTATATACATCTTTTGGATGGCTTAAAAACTTGGGGCATATATGAAAACTTCAGTAATAAAATTTCTACTTAATATCTCCCTACTGAGCACCTACTATGTCTTGGGCACTGATCTGAATATTGAGTGTTCAGCAGTGAATGAGGCTAAGTGCTATTCTTATGGACTTTATATTCTGGTAACAAAAGACAATAAACAAGTAAATAAATGAAGTCTCAAGAATAATACGTGTTATTTAACCAGAATAAATTAGCGTAAAAAGAGCAATTAGGTGAGAGTTGAGGTTTATAATGGAACAGGTTAGGGAAGAGTCTCTGAGAGAATGACATTTAAGAAAATCATGCAATGATCTTAAAGAAGAGAACTCAAATAGAGGAAACAGCAAGGCCAAGTTCCTGAGGTGATAGTAGTATGGGGTAATAGAGTAAAGGCACTGGAATGGACTGTAATTACATTAAGTAGGTGGAATATGTTGCATATAATAGGAAAGTGTTAACTTAGATGGTTGTTATTGGTTAAATGTGAAACAGTTGAGGCCATTTTAGAATAACCTCATAGCATTATATGTGGATTACAGAATGTTTATTTATACAAAAAATACCCTAGCATGATACATTTTTTTTTTTAAATTTTATAGCTGAGTAATGCCTAAACTTTTTTTTTCCCCCATAACTCTTGGCATAATTCTTGGTAGAAAATTTAATTAATAAATATTCATTGATTAATAAATATCAGAAAGTCCTGCAAGTCAGAACTCAAGGAGCATTTGAGAGGACATAGGACAGTTTTTGCTGTGACACAATTAAATTTATTTTACACTATCAATCTTAAAATATTACTTAAAAATTTAATACACTTTTCAGACTTTCCATGTTTGTTTTGAGCATTTGACTGCCAAAAATAGTTCAAAATATATTTACTACTTGTATAAGAAACTATGTCACTGCTCAGAACATTTGGCCATTTAGGCAAGTGGTTTCCCCGTGCATGGAAGTCTCATTTAAACAGTTTTTACAGGGGCGCCTGGGTGGCGCAGTCGGTGAAGCGTCCGACTTCAGCCAGGTCACGATCTCGCGGTCCGTGAGTTCGAGCCCGGCATCAGGCTCTGGGCTGATGGCTCAGAGCCTGGAGCCTGTTTCCGGTTCTGTGTCTCCCTCTCTCTCTGCCCCTCCCCCGTTCCCTCTCTCTCTGCCCCTCCCCCGTTCATGCTCTGTCTCTCTCTGTCCCCAAAATAAATAAACGTTGAAAAAAAAATTAAAAAAAAAATAAACAGTTTTTACAGTACTAAGATATTCTAAATAATATAAAAATATCAATATAAAATTACATTTATTTCAAGTCATGATTAGTTATCGTCAGTCTAAGCTTGCATGTGATTTAAACGTTTGAAAAATTGCATGTTTAATAAACATGAGTTTTCTAAGAGATTTTTTTACATACAGGGCTAATGTCTATTGCATCATATATTATCCCTGAATCACATAATTAGAGTGAAAAGAATTGCCACACCCATTTACTCATAAGCACAATTATAAGAAAACTTGATTATTCCTTTTAATGTAATGTTCTCCAATTAATTGTGTGTTTGTGGTGAATGTGACCCCATGAATCCATACTTCAAGAAGTGACTACTAGTTAACATGCAAAACTACAGGGAGAACAGGAGAATCTGCCCTTCTTCTTCAGAAGATTTAATTTGTATACCAAGAGTGGCCCTTCATGGAAAATGTTTCAAAAGTTACATCTCCCGGCAGATGGTCTGGAATTCTCTGTGGCAGACTGTACAATGGTCTCGGACCCAGCATGTCAATCACCACTGTGCTCCGCCTTTCCTTCCCCTTTCAACAGCGTTATCAAAAAACTCAACAGTTTTCTAACAAGGAATTTAAACTTCTCTATTTAAATTAAATTTAGAAACCTAAATTTATTGTATATTTTCTAAAATATTGAAGTTCACGAACTCTTTTTTTTTTTTTTTTTGAGAATTTGCAAACATTCCTCGACTTGTATTGGATGGTAGTGAAACAAAAGAAACTTCTTTCTAATGTAAATGCTGCTGATATCTAGATCTTTTACTTCATCTGAACTAGAGAAAATTAAGACCACAAAGAACTCAAATGTAGACTGTGGGATTTTTTTTGTTTTTGTTTTTGGTTTTGTTTTTTGGTTTTTTGCTTGTTTTTTTTTTTGTTTGTTTTTTATAAGGCTTGATACTGAATTTCACTGAAGGTGTTCAAAACTTTCTCTTGTTAAACTGAAGGGTAGAAATTTTTCTCATAAATGGTTGGTTTTCAGTGTACACACTTAAGGACAAATTTTACAAAAGAAACCAAGATATTAAATTATGGGTTGCTTTCTATTTATGTTATTTTTCATATACCTAAAAATAGTAAAAATAGACTGTGCCTTTTTAGAATTCTAACTTTTCTTTCTCCAAAGAGTATTGTATGGATACAATTCCATATCTTTAGGGAAATATAATTATATTTATAGTAAAAAAAAATTTAGAGTTTCTAAAAAGTTCTAGGCAAACAGAAACACAGCCTAGTAAAGCAATAGTTCTTTAAAAGGCTATGAGTTTTAGCTAAATATATATAGTTCCATCCTCTAATCTATTTTTATGAATCAAACTATAAGGGATATTTTATCCACTCACTTCAATATGGCAACAGACAAATATAGCCTATCATCATAAACATAAACTTTAGTAATATATACATTATGGTGACTCAAACCTGTTGATAAATTACCATACATACATATATATATACATATACATACATACATATACATATACATGCATATATACACATACATATACATACATATATACATATACATAATAATTTGTAAACAGGTTTGTGTGTATGTGTATGTATATATATATGTATATATATAATGTATACATACATTATACATTATACATACATTATATTATACATTATACATTATACATACATGTATATATATAATGTATATGTGTATTTGTGTATGTATATCTCTATATAATGGAACTACCCTGAATTTATGTGACTGCACTTATGTACATGTCAAAATAAAATAAATTTATTGCAAATTTCCCCAACAGTGCTTTTGCAATGAACACTATATTAATCAATAATAATTGGCCACTTTAAAAGAGACTTCTGCCAAATACAGTAACACCTTTGTTTACTATCATAAGACAAAAAAGGTTTAACAGAATTTGTGTGGATCTAGTTATGATATCATCTGCATGATTAAAGAGCAAAAGGGCAAAGAGAAAAAGGAGTGATATTAAGAACAGTATTAACATGTTGCCATTTTTCCTAGATGATTTGCTTTATTTCACCATAGAGTGTTAAAAATGCATACCTTTGAAAAGCTGCATCTAAACCCTTATGAAATGATTATTTTGAAATTAGTAGAAATATGAATTTGTACCTAGTTCATAGTCAGCACTCTAAATATTTTGAAACTGACTTAGGTGAATAAAAAAAAAATCATCTTTTTCCAACAAGGGAAGAAACAGATTTGACTGGAAAATTTTCAGTCTGCACTTAAGTCAGCTGCTCATGTGGACATCTGGGTCCCAAGCCCCTGTCTGACCTCTAGTCTCCCCTGCAGAAAACTAGCGCTTCTCTAATTTTCATTCCCTGCTCTGCCCCCTTCATTACTCTGGGAGTATAGAAGGACTGACTTTCTCCCTTGATAAAGGACAACAAATAATGAATTTAAGTGCCTGCATCGTTAAAATTGTTATCCCTGCACACTATTTCAAATGCAGTATCAACTGTGACCAGCTTTTACTCTTCGTGGGGTCTTGTCATCTCCATGTTCTCATGTAAATTAATGCAAAAACTGCTCCAGCAGTATCACATGATGTTTATTTCCAACTCCAAGTGGATTGTCCTGTTTCTTGATCTGGTAAATGGAAAGAACAGCTTGGCAGTGCGCAAAATTACAGGTTAACAAACAGAGTATTGGTCCAAACAGGAGTGAAGAGCTTTGGGGAAAAAAAGCACAGTATGTATTTTCAAGTGTGTTGAAACAGAGATGCACCTGTATATATTTTGTTCTTACATATAAATATTTCTAAAATATAAAGTCACAGGACAATACATTTCATTTCACTTAAGAGGTTTACAAATTAGTTTGGATAAGATGATGCCATAGCTCATTAAGGTCTATGATCATGTCATACCCATTTCTGTCTTGCATTTCTCCTGTCCTTTCTCCCCATTACTGCACTCCATCACCTGGCACTGAGGCATTCTAACAGGGAATGCTTGTCTGGTAAGTATTTAATGAATGACTAATAATTTTATCAGACTCCTTTAAAAAGAGAAATTTCATTATTTTAAAAAATTATGTACACATTTCTTTGTTTAGCTCATCATACAAAAGAAAGACTGGTGGAGAGACAAGGATGTACTGTTCTAGGACAAGCATAGGTTAAAGCAGCTTGATTAAATGGATTAAAGAGTAGTAGAAGTTTAGCTGTTGAGAAATTGGTTTTTAAAAACATTTGAATGTCCTTTAATTCTCATATTGGGTTACCAATCATTGTGGATTGTTTTAGGAAGTAGGATCAAATGTAGATAAGTGGCATACATGCTTTTTTTTTTTTTTTAAAGGTGGTGGTTTAGAAGAAAATAAGTTGATGGGCAGAGGCAAAGATCTTTCAAGTTATAATCTTTTCAGGAAAATATATGTTCTTCTCTGTGTGTGTGAGTTACTAAGTTGGGTGATCACATTAATTTTGTACATGTGCCATATTATAATTACTTAAAGATTGGGTGAAAGTCTATTGGCATGTTTTAATTAAATCTTCTATTTCCCAATTTAACAGGAAAAGTGACAAGAAAAATTATAAAACTCTAAGCTCTACTCAGGCTTTTCATTGTCTGGCCACGTTCACTAATGGCCACATTCCCCCAGCATCTCTTATTTTTACTCTCAGCTTCTAGTACCAAAGTCACTATCCCCAAATCAAACAATAATGTACATAAAAATTAAATTTAAAAGTTTTGAATAAAGACCTCTATCTAATTTACGTATGAATTTATTTCTGACTTTCTTCTAGTTTATCTAATGGATTTGAACTCAGATTGAGTCTCAGATCCCAGCTACCACTTACCAGGTATGTGAATTAGAAGTAGCCTCAATTTTCTCATATGTAAAATGGCAATATCACTATGTACCTCATAAATTCATCAAGTTAGTCTGCTGAATGCTGGATTTTTTTGTATTCCTATAAATATTCTTGAGCTTCATTCTCAGATGCTTTTAAGTTACTTAGAAACTGCTTCTTTCAGGTCTGCTTTTTAGATTTGTCAGGTGGGACTAAAGACATACTCCATTACTGATGCAAAACTCTTCTTTGTGCTCCAATCTACCCAGCACTCCTGAATCTTGAAGTGTTTCAGTCTTTTGGGAAAGACAGAATTCCTAGGATTTGTGTGAGGGCCTTTCCCTGTTCTCTCTAATAATTTCAGGTGGTTCTTTCTAGGCCTATAGGTAGTTTCCTCATATGTATATGTCAGTCAGTTCTCAGCTAAATACTAGAGAAAGTTGCTTTGCAGATTTCCAGCATTCTCCCTGGACAACTCTCTTCTGTGCTCTGCCTTGCAAACTCCAGGTGCTTTTGTCTTGCCAGACTGTGTGCTCCATTCACTTAATTTTACGAGTCAGCCATGTTCTGGATTCTCTTTCTTTGTGCTATGGGCTAGCAACTGTCAAGGTAGTATGTCACAGCAATCTTCTGTGGTTCACTTCATTAGCTTCCTGTCTCTTCATGATTATTGTCATTTGTTGTCTTATGTACAGTGTCTTGTAAACCATGTTTCCTATATCTTGTCCTATATATATATATATATATATATATATATATATATATATATATATTTTTTTTTTTTTTTTTGGTTGTTTCAGGTAGGAGAGTAAACCTGACCCCTGTTACTTCATTGTGACTGTCAGTAGAAGTCATTTTATCATCTGTGTTTAACCATCAACAGACTTAACCAGAATATATGTGATTATAATGATAACATTCTTTTTAAAATTTATAGTGAGCCTCTCCTCCTATAAAAGAGTAAATCTGAATTATATCCCTGGTTGGACCACAGATTTCATTTACTTTTTTAATCTGGAGGAAACATTGAAATAGACAATTCTCTTTCAGAAATGTATCAGTGAACACTAATATTTTCTTCAGAAATTGAGAAAGGCTATTGAATTTAAATATATCAAAAGGCTTTTAAGGAAAACAAGAATGTATTTTCAACATCTGGTCTTCCTGAATTTGAAAGATTCTTTGTGACTCAGTGCTTACTAACAAACCCAGCAGTGAAACTGAAATCTTCACTTGCTCATTCATAGCAATGCCAAACTGAAATAATTTAACATTGGTCTCTCTTTAGATATTAAGTGATAAGCTTTAGCCTCTACTTCTTATCTCTTTGGTTTATTCCTTCATATTCCAATAATCCTATTGCCCTACTTTGACATTACGGTATGTAACTATGTAAATATATCATGGAAGTCTACCTCAAAGTGAGAAGTCATATCAGAAGAAAACACCAAGGGACTACAAGACAAAGATTTCATACATGGCTATCTTAAATAATGCCAATAATCACACTGGAAATGTAGTAAACTCACACAAGTGTCAGAAAATTTATCTTTAGTGCATTTAGAAGAGGCTCATTGCCAGGGACAGAATGCATTAATTTCATATGCCATGTTAGGAATTTCCATTTCTCCTTGACTAAAACATTAGTTTCAAAAATTATCTTTAGAGTAAAAAGACTCTCAGTGATTTATTAAATCTTCTTCCCTCCTCCCCCCTCCTTTACCTTCAGAAATCCACCAATTTTATACCATATTTGGCAGGCAGGAAATTGGGCCAATCTATTCTCAATTCTACAAAAACCATGCTTTCAATTTGCTTAGCATTTGCAAAATGAAAAGCATTTTACTAGGTTTTGTGAGGGTTTCAAACAAGTAAAGTATTTGGCTTTTTTCCTTGTGAAACTAGAATATAATTAAAGAATCAAAATATAAAATTTAGATAATCAATGTAAGGCAAAAATTATAAATACCAAACATGGCTAGCTAAATATCAATGGGATTTTTTGGTATAATTTTTGAGGGAGTTCAATCCCAATCATTAGGAATAGCTTTGTTATGACTGTACAGCTAAGGAAATAATAAATCATTAATTCATTTATTTAAATATGTACTAAATGTATAATGTAAGTGCCAAACTGAGTACAGATGGTTTAGAGTAGTACTATCTAATAGAATTTGTGTAATGATGGAAACATTCTTTTTCTAAAACGTTCAATGACTAACTACATGAGCAAATTTTAATTTTAACTAGTTAAAATTGAAAAAATAAAAATTCAGCTTCTCAATTTCAGCAGTTACATTTCAAGTATTCAGTAGCCACATGTATTGGATAATATAGGTCTAGAAGGAAGCTAATCACATATACAGAAATTGCAATTTATTGTGTAAGATTTATGACATGTTTTTTTTTGGAGAGAAACAGAAAGAAAACTTTGTGTTCCTTAGAAATTTGTAGAAGAAATTGAGTTTGAACCAAGATTTAATATATTTAATATTTATCAGAGAAAGAAATTGTCCGCTGAAATTACAAGTAGAAAAACATAAGGCGTATGTATTACAGAGTAGTAAGCAAAGTAATATATAGGGAATTTGGGGGAAATGGTAAGCAAAAAGGAGTCAGGTTAAAGAGGGACTGAAAAAGAACTGTTCTCCCTTTAGTTTGTCAACTATGGCATTAATGATATTATGGACAAGGTAATTTCATGTTGGAGGTGGGGGTGGAGCTATTCTGTGCATTTTAGGATGTTTATCAGCATCCCTGGCCTCCACCAACTGAACACCAATGGCAGGTACCCCAGTGGTGACAAAGATGTTTCTAGACATTACCAAACATCCTCTGGAAGGTAAAATACTTCTGGTTAAGGACCACTGTTGTGAAAATGGCCCACAGAGATGTCAGGTTGAAGGCAGGGAGTTTATTATGTGTGTTGGTGTGTGAGATGAGGAGGACTTGATATAAGGGATTTGTGTTGAGTGTAGAGTGGAAGTTTCCTTCAACTAAACAGGATTGGAGACTCAAGAGATGGAGATTAGGATCACAGGTTCTGGTGAGACTGTTTACACTCTAGTGACTGCATGTGGGGTGGAGTCTTCTACTGAAATGGAAAACACAGCTGAAGGATCAAGTTTGAGGAAAAGATTATTTTAGCTTTCAGCATGCAGACTTGTGGTACCTGTGGAACATCCAAATGGAGATGGTTCTGTGGGTAGTTGGAAATTCAAAAGAGAGGTGTCAATTGAACATGTAAATTTGGGAGTCATAAACATCTAGTTAATAGTTGAAAGCATGAATGTTTCTCCTTGCCCACAGCATCTAGACTCAATGGCAACTATTATAACTTCCAGTTGATCTCTAAATATAGCCCTCTTCATTCCATTCAATGCACAGCACCAGTTTTTCTTTGGTTTTTGTTTTTGTTTTTTCCTGATTTCATGTAGAATCAAGGACTTTTAGGTCCAGTTACCTGGCCTATTTACTTTCAGTACTTCTTCCTAGAGGCTTTTGATCTCTCTTCCCTTTTCCTGAATCATTCTTCTTCCATAAAATAGCTTGTTCCCACAAATCCTTCTGTTCTTAACTCAAAGTTCATATTCCTATGACACCCTCCCTGATCAGGCTATTTACATTTCAACACTCTTTCTGCCAAACATTCCTTCTCTAAATTTTTTGTTGTTGTTCTCCATAAATCTTATTAACATTTAATATGCTTCATATTTTATTGATTGATTGATTACATGATTATCCCCAGCAATATATAAGTTCTATGAGGTCAGGGCTTCTGTTTTGTTCACTTCTGTATAGCCACCAGTTAGATCATCACCTAGTAGCTTGTAGGCTCAATCAATATTTCTTTGATGAATGAAATGATAGGTTTCCTACTGGTCCAGACAAGTTTTCATGGATTCAAACTCTTGCTTAGACTTAAGACACACACTAGGAAATCACAGGAAAGTAATGTTCACTTGTTTTTCAGGGTGTCAGACACAGAGCTTAGTACCTGACAGTACCTGCTTAACTCCCTGAGTTTTTTCAGTTTATGTTCAAAATACATAACAGCTTTTTTACATCATATACAAAATTCATATTTCTCAGTATGAGTTCCAAAAGCTCTTTAGAATTTTTACACATTTTAACCTCATCATAAATTCATCATATCCCCATAGTGAAATATGTTCATTTCTGCTTTTTGTGCTCTGACATTGTGCCATTTTCAATAATAATGATGCCCTCCCACCTTCTCTTCACTAATATGTCTTTATAATTTTAATCTATTTAAAATTCTATCATTTCTAGAAAGCTACATTCACTTTTTGCTCCTATCCTAGGGCTGCATTCCTATAAGAAAACTTCTCTGATGCCACAGGCTAGGGTTAGGTGTTCAATTTGTACTCTAAACAACCCTTTACCTACTTACCAACTTTGTATTGTAATTGCTTGATTACTTCTCTGTCTCCAACAAATAACTATAAGCTACTTTTGAGCTTATATCAATTGTATCTCTTGTTCCTGCCCACAAGCCAGAGACAGAGTACAGCTTGATAATTGTTTCTTTATGTACATTAATTGCCTTCATGTATTTCTAATCATTCTGCCTAATAAATTTAAACACCTACTTGCTCAATTTGTTCTTTGCTACTACTTATTTGTTGATATTGTATTAAAGTACTGCTAGCTTTTTCAGGGTGTTCTCCCTCAGAAGTAGAATATACCCTTTTGCCATATTAGTGGTACTTTATGGGCTTCCAGTCCCTAAAGCATCTCAGTTAAGTCATGCAAAATATTTTTCTTGTAAAGAGCTTAAGATTTTGGACACTTGAATCAGATTGGCTGGATTTGAATCTTGAGTCTATGTTTTACTAGCAAAATTACTTTGGGCAAGTTGTAGAACATTGTAAATCTTGGGTTTTTTTCATCTTAATAGGGTAGTATAACCTAACCATAGAAAGGAAAAATCAAATCAAATGAATATAAATCAATTTGAAGAAGTTATGATGATTATGTAGTGTAGCACTGTGTACTCTAGATACTAAGTAATGACTTTTAAGATGTCCAGCTCCCGTATCCCTGGGTGGTGATAGAAGTTACTAATGCCTAACAGATTGATGATAGCATAAGGAAGGAGCATATACTGACAAGAGCAATCATATCTACATTTTCCCAATGCTTTACATTCCCTCTTTGAACATTCCCAAATTTTACCTTCACTCTTCTTTCTAATTCCATAATTTTTTTGCCTTATTTGTGTCATTAGAGTACTGAGGAAATGGTGTAATGAGCTAAAGCTTAATGCTGCACAGGCCTGTCCTAAGAGACACACTAATGTATTAGCACTAAAAATGTTTGAAATACTAATTTTCCTTCTAATGAGCCTAAACATTTTATTATGGTTATACCTTAATACCAAGTTGCAGGTCATTACCTTCTCATATTGAAAGCAGCTGATGTTTCTAGGGCTTAATGTTTCTGCCATTTGCTTGATGACCCCTCCTTCTTGCCCATTTTACATAGTAGGATTTTAGGAAATGAAAATTAGATCACTTGACAAGTATTGTGTATGATGTTTTGATTTCATTATTCATTATAAAATATTTTTCTGATTATAACAATTAATGTATGCTAATCCCATGAAATCTGAATTTGGAAAATGTGAAAAGGAGCAAATAAAATAAGAACGGTTCATCTTACCACCTAAAGATAGTCAGGGGCGCCTGGGTGGCGCAGTCGGTGAAGCGTCCGACTTCAGCCAGGTCACGATCTCGCGGTCCGTGAGTTCGAGCCCCGCATCAGGCTCTGGGCTGATGGCTCAGAGCCTGGAGCCTGTTTCCGATTCTGTGTCTCCCTCTCTCTCTGCCCCTCCCCCGTTCATGCTCTGTCTCTCTCTGTCCCAAAAATAAATAAACGTTGAAAAAAAAATTAAAAAAAAAAAAGATAGTTCTGATTTAGTTTTTACCAATCTTATTTTCAACACATGTTTTTGTATGTGTTACAAACAGTGTAAAAACTTTTCTTTGCTCCTTCTTTCATTGAACAATCTAGTATGTTTTCCCTTGTATTAATTACCTTTGGAAATGCCATTATAATAGTTAAAATAATAGTTTAGTTATCTAATCATATGTTACAGTTTTATATATATACACATGCGTATCTATTGATGTATTTATTGAAAATTGATTTCTTACATTTTTATCGCCCTATCTTATAAATGATATTGTGAGGAACATCTTTGTGACAAAAATTGATCTGAGTTATTGACTTATTTAAATGTATCCTAATGGGGAGATATATTCAATGTATTTAAACATTTGTGATGTACTATACTATATTAGTTTCAAGAAATAGAATGTAATATATTGGCTAAAATCTCAGATTCTAAAGTCAACCAAATCTATACTTGAATCTTCACTCCAAATCATTTGACCTATACAATTTTAGGAAATTTACTTGACCTTTTTAAACCCTATTTTTCTCATCTATAAAATGGGATTCTTGTATATAATGAAAAAATATTGTGAATAATATTAAGTATATATCATGGCAATAAAAACTGCTAACTTTCACTATTAATTTGTACACCCAACCAGGAATGCAAGTCTATTTGATTTTCTGATCCCTTATAAGTATCATCATTTAAAAATATATTCTAATTAGATGGGGGAAAAAAAACAGTTTCAAGTGAAAAACCCAAACTCAAACAAACATAAGCAAAATTAGGATATTCATTGACTCATAAAACTGAACTTCAGACTGGTCAGGTGACATCTGACATTTAGATTTAGCTGAAACCAACACTCAGATGAAGTAAGACTTCCTGAATGCTCTTCATCCTCTCAGTTTATTCACTGTGCTGGACCTGGACATTAGAACCAAGATTACAGATGTTTATATAAATTGCCCATTTTTGACACCTTTTAATCAGAGAGGAAAGAGCTTATCTCTCTCAAAATTAATTTGCAAAATATGAGGAGGTATTCTTATTCTTCCTCCTTGAGCCAGATGCCTTCTGCTTAAGTAGTTACTCTATCAATGGAGATGGGTTTCCATGAGGAGACCCATTACATAATAGGGATACGAAGAAGGGATAAGAAGAAGTTCTTCAAAAATCACGAACACATTGCCACTAGAGTGACCTTGGCCTGATGAGTCAAGCTAACTGGATGTACTCTGTCTATAACCGCTGATATTTTAACTTGCAAAACTTAACTATATTAACCAGGGTTGGTGAAGATGTTTTCAGGTGTTCGTTATTTTTTTCTCCTGTCTACTGGTCTTCTAAAAAGCAATATTCCTACTGGTTTAGTGGGTTTTTTTTCTCTTAATTTTGCTTATTTTTTATGGAATTTATGGCATTTTTAAAATTTATGGGGCGCCTGGGTGGCGCAGTCGGTTAAGCGTCCGACTTCAGCCAGGTCACGATCTCGCGGTCCGGGAGTTTGAGCCCCGCGTCGGGCTCTGGGCTGATGGCTCAGAGCCTGGAGCCTGTTTCCGATTCTGTGTCTCCCTCTCTCTCTGCCCCTCCCCCATTCATGCTCTGTCTCTCTCTGTCCCAAAAATAAATAAACGTTGAAAAAAAAATTTTAAATTTATATATTTGGTTGTTTTTTAAATTTATATGTTTCTGGAAACCCCATTTCACTGAAGAATTCACAATTATTATCAAGTCCTTAATAGCATTTTAGTGTGGTTTCTTTAATCTTTATATATTTTAATTGTCCACCTTTCATTTCATAATGTGGCTTAATTATGACTTTTTTTTTTGGTCATTATTTCTTTTTGTCTGTTTTTGACAAATCTTTCAATTTGTCCACATATTCTTTACAAAGACTAGCTTTTGATTTTGCTGATCTCTGTTTACCATTTTAGTAGTTTTGTTTAATTTGTTTCTCTATAAATTTCCATCATATTTCAAATATTTCTGCCTTTTAAAATTTCTTCTGTAGAAAAGAACATTCAGTTTCAATTGTATATTTAATATATTTATTTTAAATATTTTAAAAATTCATGTAAAATCATGAATTTCCATTAATGATGGCCTTTGCTTTATTCAACAAATGTAATATGAATTCCTTCATTTAAATTAATTCTAAACTTTTAAATTACTTGTAATTTTTTTTTACCTTGCAACCTTTTTTTTTCAATTTTAGAGTAATTTTTAGTTTCTAATTGCATCAATGCAAGAAAATTGGACGTTTATGACATTTCTTTTTGACATTTCTTGAGACTTATTTTTGTGGCTTATCATGTTGCTAATTTTTGTAAACATTTCATATACACTTAATGATATCACATGTTATATATATGATAAATATTGTTTTCTGTTTTAGATGTTTTTTGGTTTTTGGTTAAATCTTGCTTTTTTTTGGTATCGGTGTCTGGTAGGCATGTATTGAAATCTTCCCTCACTTGTGTAAATTAAAACTTATTTTTATAGTTAGATAAATTTTTGTTTTATATTTTCTTACTTTATTTTTAGTTACATAAAAATTTGGATTGTCACATCTTGTTGTTAGAATGTTCCTTTTAATCTCTAGCAGTAAGAACTACTAGCTGTTTTTCATTTCACTTAAGTGTTTTATTTTTTATATTGGTAATCTTCTATCAGCTTCTTATTAATTAGTATTTAATAATTTAATTCCTTTATTTTTACTTTCTGTATATTTTGTTTGTTTTTGATATCGTTGCTTGTTTTAATTTTTCTCATATAAGTTGCACATAGTTGTAATTTTTTTTAACAATTTTAGTTGTCTTTTACTTTCCAGGTAAGTCCCATTTGTGTGTGTGTGTATGTGTGATTATTTATACATTGGTAATCACAACTTATTGTGTTTTCATTAATTTTTTTTTTTTACTTTTTTCAAACATGTCTTTTTTTAATTTCTTAAGTTAAGAATAAAGTTAAGGTTGGATTACAGCTAGAGTTAGGATTTGGTTTGGGCATTTTCTCTTTTATATCAACAGTTACTAACTTTGATTAAAATACTTTGACTTTTCAATATATGTGCTCACCATTATATCTTCTGATGATATAATTATTAATAGTTGTGGTAAATATATAATTATTAATATTTGTGATAAAATTCAATTAGTAATAATTATTTCCATGTTTATATTTAAACTTTTTAAGTCTGAATGTCTGAAAATGATTTAGTCCAGAGTCATATTTAACTAAGTAAACAAATTTAGGTTAAGTTTTATTTTCCCATACAATATGAACATGATTCCACTGGTTCAAATATCTAGTTTTTTGTTATCAGTCTAGCTGTCTTTCTTTGATAGATAATATGTAATTTTTCTGTTGTGAATAATTTTGTTTTCATCCATAATGGTCCACATTTTTCATTATATTGTGTCTAGGTGTGATTTTATTTTTATGCATTTTGCTCAATATTTAAGTGCAGTTATTCTTCATATATATCTTTTTTTATCTATTCTGGATAAGTTTCATCCTAATATTACACCTTCAAATACTACTCTTCCCCTTGTCTGTACATTCCCTTGTAATACTTGTTAGACATATAATACCTGACTCCACACTTGCCATTTCTCTTCATGACCTTCATGCCTTCATCGTTTTTATCTTTACATCTGCAATCTAGCTGAATTTCCCAGTACATTTTTCTAAGACACTAACTTTCTTTTCAATTCTGTCTAGTCTAGAGTATGTCATATCTATTAAGCCTTTTTCCTTTAATGATTAATGTTTCAATTCTCTTGGTCTTTAAGTCATGTTAGACTGCTTTTGCTTCATTTCTTCTTTGATAAAGAGTATTAGCTCTTATTAAAATCTTTGAGACCCCTATATTTACTTAAAATTTTTTTCAATTTTTCTATGATTTTAATGCACCCAGATTATTTTATCTTTCAATTATTGACTATTTTTATTAGCTTTAAATTTCTTTATATGTTTTGGAAAAAATTGTGTAGCTTCTTTTGAGTAAGATAAGAGAATGTTTCTCTCTTTTTCCCTTCCTTTGTCTATCTTGCTTTCTTTTTTTTTTAATGTTTTTTAACGTTTATTTTTTGAGAGACAGAGACAGAACATGAGCTGGGGATGGGATAGAGAGAGAGGGGGAGTCACAGATTCCAAAGCAGGATCCAGGCTCTAAGCTGTTACCACAGAGCCTGACGCAGGGCGCGAACTCACAAACCACAAGATCATGACCTGAGCCGAAGTCAGATGCTTAACCAACTGAGCCACCCAGGCACCCCTATCTATCTTGCTTTCTATTTGTGTTTACGCCTCCATACCTTTTGGTATTATGGCTATTTCCTTTGTCCCAGCTCTCCCAGGCCAACAGCCCTAGGGTAAGTTGTACATTTAAAATTCAGAAATCCTGCTTTTTGGTATTGAAAAGCACAGATCCAGTCATTAGAGTTTGTTACTTGGTTCAGATCCAGGTTGTAAGACTGTAGAAACTGTAGATTCCCTAATTATATAGCTTCATATAATTGTAGTTTCAAATAGCATTAGCCAGCAACTTTTGTCAGCTTCATACTATCAGTAAAAATTTTATTGCTCATGATTTTAGCAAATAAGTTGGCTTTTAACTTCCACAGAAACTTTTAGTTTCTGTGACCCTATGGAAGCTGAAAAACTAGGACCTGCTTCTAAACCCAGAGCCCAGAGGCCTATGGTTTCATTCCTTGTCTCTACTTTGTGTTTCTGTTTAATTTGTCTACACTGAGAATTATTTTTATTCTTTGAAATAAGAATATCTGTATAATTCTTTGAAACCATATACTTCAATTTTTTTTTTTTACTTTAACTCTGTCTTTGAGATATAATATAGCTTAGTGGTTAGCACAGATTCTAGAGCCAAACATGTGCAAATCTTGACTCTTCCTCTTTTAACCACATAAGCAATGGGAAAGTTAAATAACTTTCCTTTGGCTCAATTTCCTCAGCCATGAAAAAAGGATAATAGCCTTTTCCACAGTGATATTTTGTTTTGCTTTGCTTTTTAAAGATTACTTGACATTTGTATATATGTGCATATAAATACAAATGCTTGGGACCCTGAATGGTTCATGGTATTACTCAATTAGCGTTATTTTTTATTAGATCCTATGATATACCATATAATCCACCAATTGCAATATTAGATAATTACCAAATGATACAGAAAAACTGATTTGAAGGGGTACGTGCACCCTGATGTTTATAGCAGCATTATCAACAATACAAATTATGGAAAGAGCCCAAATGCCCATTGAATGGATGAATGGATAAAAAACATGTGATATATATAAATACACACACACACACACACACACACACACACACACACACACAAAGGATTATTACTCAGCCACCAAAAATAATGAAATATTGCCATTTGTAATGATGTGGATGGAGCTAGAGTGTATTAGGCTAAGCAAAGCAAGTCAGTCAGAGAAAGACAAATACCATATGATTTCACTTACATGTGGAATTTAAGAAACAAGTCAGATGAACATAAGGAAAGTGGTGGAAAAACAAAAGAGAGAGGGAGGCAAACCATAAGAGACTCTTAACTATAGAGAACAAACAGTGTTGATGGAGGGGAGGTGGGCAGAGGAGGGGCCAAATGGGTGATGGGTATTAATGAGAGCACTGCTGTGATGAGCACTGGGTGTTATATGTAAATGATGAATCACTAAATTCTACTCCTGAAACCCATATTGCACTATATGTTTACTAATTAGATTTTAAATAAAAGCTTGAAAGAAAAAATTAAAACATAAAGATGAAACATGGATAATGGGAATAGCAGAAGGAGAAGAAAGAAAAACGAATTTGTTTCTCATAGAAGAAATTGTATCAATTTTCTACTATCTCTTTCAGAGAATAGAAACTGAAGGAATACTTCCTAACTCATTATATGAAGTCAACATTACCTGATTACCAAAACAAAACAGAGATATTACAAGAAAACTACATATTAATGACTTTCATGAATATAGGTACTAAAATCCTCAACAAAATAATAGAAAATTGAATACAACAGTATATAAAAATACACCATAACCAAGTATGATATGTTCCAGTTATGCAAGGTTGGTTCAACATTCAGAAATCAAGTAATGTAGTTCAACACATCAACACACTAAAGAAAAAAAAAAATCACATGATTATATCAGTAGATGCAGGAATAACACTCGTTTATGGTAAAAAAAAAAACAACTCTCAATTAACTGGGAGTATTGTGGAAATTACTTAACTTGATAGAGAATATATATTTAAAAAAAAAAAAACAACAGCTAACATCATTCTTAATGGTGAGAAACTCAAAACTTTCCCGCTAAGATCAGGTACCAAGCAAGGATGTCCCCTCTTACTATTCCTTTTCAACATTGTAGTGGAAGTTCTAGATAATGAAATAAGATAAGAAAAAAGAAATAAAGTTTATAAATTTTGAGAAGGAACAAATAAAATTGTCCTTGTCCACAAATGACTGTTTAAGAATTTATTTAAAAAAAAAAAAACTTTCAGAACTAATAAGTGATTATAGCAAGGTTTCAGGACATAAGGTTAGTACACAAAAGTTGATGTTTTTCCTATACACCTGAAAGGAAAAAGCTGACTTTGAAATTTAAAACATATTATCTATATTACCACCTCTAAAAATACTTAGGTATGCCTGAGAAAATATGTACAAGCTCTATAAAAGGAAAACTATGAAACTCTGATGAATGAAATCAAAGAATAACTAAATTAATGGAGAAATGCTCCACGTTCACAGATAGGTAGACTCAATATTGTCAAGATCCAGTTCTTCACAACTTGATCTATAGATCCAATGTCATCCCAATCACCATCCTAGCAAGTTATTTTATGTACACTAACAAATGGATTCTAAAGTTTATATGAAGACACAAAAGTCCCAGAAGAGCCAACACAATATTAACAGAGAACTACAGTCAGTGTTGGAAGACTGATACAGCTGATTTTATGACTTACTATAAAGCTACAGTAATCAAGCCAGTATATTCTTGGTGAAAAACTAGACAAATAAATCAATGGAACAGAATAGGAAGCTCAGAAATGGACCACCAGAAATACAGTTAACCAATCTTTGACAAAGAAATAAAGACAAAACAATGGGGCAAAGGTAATATTTTCAACAAATGATGCAAGAACAACTGGAAAACAATGAAAAAAAATGAATGTAGACAGACTTTACACCTTTCACAAAAATTAACTCAAATGGATCACAGACCTAAATGATAAACTATAAAGCCCCTATGATCATAACTTAGGAAAAAACCCTAATGATCTAGGGTATGGCAGTGCCTTTGTAGATACAACTCCAAAAGCATGATCCATGAAAGAATTAGTTGATAAGCCAGATTTCATTAAGATTAAAAACTTTTGATCTGTGAAAGACAGTGTCAATAAAATGAGATGATAAGCCACATATGGGGAGAAAATATTTGCAAAGAACATCTGATAAAAGACTCCAAAGTATATAAAGAATTCTTAAAACTCAGCAATAAGAAAATAATCAACCTGATTTAAAAAATGGGTGAGAAACCTTAACAGATCCCTCACAAAAGAAGATATACAGATGGCAAATAAGTATATGTAGGGATGCTCCATATCATCTTTCATGAAGGAGATGCAAATTAAAATGATCGATCACTACGTACCAATTAGAGTAGCCAAAATCTGGAACACTTAACAAACCAAATGCTGGTGAGGATGTGGAGCATCAGGAACTCTAATTCTATGCTGTTAGGAATGCCAAATGGTGCAGCCACTTTGGAAAATATTTTGACAGTTTCTTACAAAAGTAAACATACTCTTACCATACTATCCAGCAATGATGTTCCTTGATATTTACCCAAAGGAGATGAAAACTTATGTCTACAAAAAATCCTACACAGAAATGTTTATAGCAGCTTTATTCATAATTGCCAAAATTGGGAGCAGCCAAGATGTCCTTCAGTAGTTGAATAGATAAATAAATGTGGTACATCCAGATAGTGGAATATTAGTCAGCTATGAAAAATGAACTATTAAGTCATAAGAAGACATGGAAGAAACTTAAATGCATATTACTAAGTGAAAAAAGCCAATCTTAAAAGACTAAATACTGTATGATTCCCACCAAATGACATTCTGGGAAAGGTAAAGTTTTGGAGATAGCATAAATGTCAGTGATTGCCAGAGGTTGAGTAGATAGTGGTGTGGGAGGGTTGAATGAGCACAGAGAGTATTTAGGGCAATGAAAATATCTCGTATGATACCACAATGATGGATACATGTTATTGTGTGTTTGCCCGGACCAATAGAATGTACAACACAGAGAGTGAACCGCAATATAAATTATGAACTTTGGGTGATTATGATGTGTTAATGTAGGTTCTTCAGTTGTAAGAAATGTACCACTTTGAAAGTGGATGTTGTAAGTGGGGTAGGCTATGTGTGTGAGTGAGAGAGTGTAAATGGAAAAACCTCTGTATCCTCTCAATTTCACTGCAAACCTAAAACTGTCCTAAAATAATAAATTTTCAAAAAAAAATACAGGGCAGATTTTTTTAAATTTATTTAAAACTTTTTTTAATTCTAATTTACTTATTTTGAGATAAAGAGAGAGACAGCAGGAGAGGGGCAGAGACAGAGAGACAGAGAGACAGAGAGAGAGAGAGAGAGAGAGAGAGAGAGAATCCCAAGCAGGCTCCCTGCTGTCAGCACAGAGCACGACGTGGGGCTTGGACCCACCAATTGTGATACCATGACCTAAGCCAAAACCAAGAGTCAGATGCTCACCGACTGAGCCACCAAGGCACCCCTTCAGGGTAGCTTTTCATAAATATATATCTTCACTTAATTATGCATATTTCTTGTATATTTTCAATTAACATAACCACAGTTGAGCATAAAGTTTTTCATGTTTTACATTGTTTCTGTAATTATTATTTTTATGGCTTCATAATATTTCATCCAGTGTGTTTATTCTTTCATACTACAGTTATTTATTGAACATTTACTATGTGCTATTAAAGGTCACGGGAATGTACTCCTAAGCCAAAGTACCTTCACTTACAGAATTTACAACGTGCTCATGTGTGCACAGTTGATATATAATCATTCATTTGACTTTTTATTATACTGTATAACTCTTTGAGACAAGAAACTTTATATATATAGTTATATATATATATAGTTATATAGATAGATATAGATGATATAGATATAGATGATATAGATACAGATATATATATCCTGTTATTCAACCTTGAAGAACCTTTGCAGAAAAGAAGTAATGTTATGGACCTAAACATATTTTGCTTACTTACGTGTCATTGTTTTTGTGTAAATTGATTTTCCAAAAGAAAATGAGAAACATAAAGGTATAAAAGTATATATAAAACCTAGTGAGTTGAACCAAGAAACTGCTTAACTGATTCACCAGAGTAAAGATCTAGAGGACAAATTGGACTGTGTTTTCCACAATACATTAAGATTTTCTATATCTCCTCCTGACATACAACATAAAGATCAGGCTTTCATATAGAATATTTTATTACTATGTGACATTTCTTACCCTACCTCAAAAATAGCCTCTTAACCCCAAATGATGTTAATGCCCAAGCTTAGAAAATTGTTTTTGAAAGTTATATGAAGCTATAAAATATCTTTATATTAAGGAACACTATTGGTTTATGAAAATAATTTTTAATAATTCATTTAAATTAGAAATGACTTCATTAGCATCCCCGTTTTCTCCTTTCCTCTCTTTGTTTTACAATATATAAATATGCTTGAAACCTCTGTGGAGACAGAGGACTTCAGTCTGCTTGTCTTCTTGCTGTTGTTGGTGTCGTTTGCATGAAAATTGCTTCTAGCAGTTTTCTGGATCCACAGTAGCTCACGGTTCATTTCTTCCATATTAGATTATTACAAGTTTCACTTGTTTCCATTTTACTTATTTATTAATTTATATTTATTTCATAAATATATTTTATATTAATTAATTATTTAATAATGCAATTAATAATTAAATTATTTAATTATTATAATTATATATTATTAAATATATTATATATATTAAATATATATTTATATTATATATATTTATATAATATTTATATATTAAATAAAATAAATTAATATATTTATATATAATTTATATACTGTATATAATTGTATATATAAATATACAAAATATATAATATATCAATACATAATATATCTATATATAAATATATATTTATATATATAAATAATATATAAATATAATATATAAATGTATAATATATAAATATATATACAATTATATATATTTATATAATAAATAAATTAAATATATAAATATATATTTATATTATATATTATATATTAAATTATTTATTATTATAATTATATATTATTAAATATATATAATTATAATTATAATTATATTATTAATTAAATTAATTATTTTATATTAGTTATTATTTATAAATAGTGCTACTTTCATTTTCATCTTATTCTTTTCTAATTTTATAATAACTTTCAGAGGTATGAAAAGTTTCAAAAGTGTGAATACTCGTGGTCCTCAATACATATGTTAAATGTTCTCCGGGATGTTTCCAGCAGTCTAGATGTGGCTAGTTTGATTTTATGTTGCTGTACTCTAACTTATAATTAACTTTATGTCTATACGGTTTTTCTCACTATAAGATCTTTAAGGTGGAGATAGAAAGGCTTTAACAGGGGCAGTCAGGAGTTGTGACTCTTCACTTTTACTTCAACTACATGTTTTGTGCACTTTGCTAAATTCTACTTGCTTTATTTAACTATTTGAATCTGTGATCACAGAAACTTTTTTTTTCTGAGTTTCAGGTCATTTAACATTTCTGTATTTGGGGGAAAATCCTTTTAAATTACCTACAGTCAACATTGATTGCTCTCTATTCCCTTTATATTCATTCATTCAGTGATTTATTCAAGATCGCATGCCAAACATGTTGCAGGAATTATGCTAGGTCCTGGGGATTCAGTGTCACAAAAACCGCCTTATCCCTGAATCTGAAGTGTTTTTGAGTAACCTCTCCAGTATCAGTACCGGTACTGATGACAATCAGAATTCTATTTTAGAAAGGTTCACAAAATCCTTGAGTCTTTACTTTCTTTAAGATTGCCCTACAATTCCACCTCTCTGCAAAAAACTTTTTCTATGTAAATGATCTTTCTTTGTTTAGGTTAAGTGCCTAAGTATAGCTTTCGTTTGTTTTCTTACCTGACATAAATTCTGGATAAAATGTCTGCTTTGTCCCCCAGGTTGTCAAGTAATCCCTTTCTCGCACTTCTCCCTCAAAACACGCTATGCAGTTTGGATTGGCAGTATTTTAGTATATTCTTCTACATCACAGAAGGAGGTTGGCAGATGGGCCTCATTCTCCTGAGATAGGAAGAGGAGGGGCATCAGGTCTTAAAGATAATCCCCAAGTTTTGGCTCTGGATTCTCTGCATCTTTTATCTCTTCCTTTTATCTAAATTTAGATTCAGATCCATTCGGTTAGAACTAATATTTATCTTTTTTTAATGTTTATTTATTTATTCTTGAGAGAGAGAGAGATCACATGTGTGAGAAAGAGAGGGTGTGGAGGAGGGGGAGAGAGAAAATCCCAAGCAGGTTGTGCACCATCAGAGTGGAACCCTGTGCGAGGCTCAAAGTCACAAAATGTGAGATTGTGGCGGGAGCTAAAATCAGGAGTCAGATGTTTAACCAACTAAGCCATCCACGTACCCCAGAACTAATATTTGTCTTGAGACTGCTAGTGAAGGACTTGAACTAAAATAAAACTTCTAGGTAAGCTCCAAAAATTAAATATTTTTTGAATTCTGCTATGCTCCTGACATTATGGCAAGCACTGTGTCTGCCTCACTGGCTAATGGAATTATAGCTAAATTTTTCTTTTGCGACCAAGAATCTCTCAGAATCCCTTAGTTATGAAATCTGAACACAAATTTATTTCTGTCACTTAATAAGTCATTACATTTTCTTTTTACTGTAGTGTATACTTTATCCTGACTTCTAAGTGCCTTGGGAAATGTAGAGATTTGCCTAAATGATATTACTCAAAATGGTTTAAATATGTACTATTTATTAATAAATATTTTAGTATAGTACTTGATTCATTAAGTGTTTAACAAGTATTGACTCATTATTTTAATATTATCAAACTGTTAAGGACCAATCATTTGGCAACAGTAAGAGTTAAATGTGAAAATACTGAGACTATTGAAACTCTCATTTTCATCCCCCAAAATGATGGAACCTTTTTATTTTTAGTGTATTTCCTCACATTTTTATATTTAGTGATACAAACCACACTTTAAGATTTTCTTTAGTTCATACAATCTAGACAAGAAAAGCACAGCTCTCTATCCTGCCTTTAGTAAGAAGTGCCTCCAAATTAAATTATGATTAAAATTTATCTATTCTGTTCTCACAGTTGAAAAAAAGATTTCATTCTGTCACCTCTGAAAGATATTTGAAAACCCTTATATCTGGAAAGGGTTCTTTCTAATTTCTAGCATTAATATTCCCTGCTAATTCTGAGAACTAATCTTTTCTGAAAATTAAATTCACTGATTGTTCACAATTCCTAAAAAATATGTTTACATATTTGAAAACATTCCAAGTTCTCCATGTTCCTTTTAAGTCCTAAAAAAGATTAAATATCCCATTTATTAGACTGGGGACAAAGTTGTATTGCTTTGCTAGTGACAACAGTCATAGAATTTTAAAACTGATGGCATTTGTTACATTGCTGGTATGTTTAGGGAAAAACAAAGATTCCACTTGGACTGTCATACAAGATGTACATTATTTTCCCCAGAAAGGATAAAAATCAAGAATAAATGAGAAAAACAATGGTGTGAACTAGTTCAAAATGGTAAGGAGAATTGTACAATACTCAAGTTATTATCTTTAACATTTTAGAATATTAAGGAAAAAGGTGAGAAAATGATTTTTGACTTGGCATTAAAAATAACTAAGCTAGAGGGGTGCCTGGGTAGCTCAGTAGGTTGACCATCTGGTTCCTGATTTCGGCTCAGATCATGATCCCAAGGTTGTGGAATCAAGCCCTGGGTGGACTCCACACTGAGCATGGAGTCTGTTTAAGATTCTCTCTCTCTTAAAAAAAAAAAAAAAAAAAAGAGAATCTGGAGCTGGAGCTGAAAGGGAAAGTATATATCAAATTCAAAATAGTATAAAGTAGGGGCGCCTGGGTGGCGCAGTCGGTTAAGCGTCCGACTTCAGCCAGGTCACGATCTCGCGGTCCGTGAGTTCGAGCCCCGCATCCGGCTCTGGGCTGATGGCTCAGAGCCTGGAGCCTGTTTCTGATTCTGTGTCTCCCTCTCTCTCTGCTCCTCCCCCGTTCATGCTCTGTCTCTCTCTGTCCCAAAAATAAATAAACGTTGAAAAAAAATTAAAAAAAAACAACAACAAAATAGTATAAAGTATAATCACTTATAAACATTATGTATGAGCCTGATATGGCCCATAATCTGGGTTCTTTTCAATTGGTCACTGGAAACCAAAATTAAATGATGCTATGATGAGAATGAGTAAAGGTTACAAACTGCTGGACAGCAAAGACCCCTGTTACTCATCACTATATCCCAGTATCTGACATGAAGTGTATGCTCAATAAACATCTCTTGAGAAAGGGTGTAGACAGACCTTGAACTTCAAACTGATGTATCCTAGCTGGTACTTCTATGCTGGGAAAATATCCACTCCTATTTCCATTACACTTGGATCCATTCACCCTGCCTTTTGTTTTCCATCCCCTTTATCCAGTTATTTTCTTCCTTATCCCATTTATATTACCAAAATAGCCCCAAGTGTTTCTAATAATTTTGTCTCAGAGATCACAATATGTACTGCTTCCTTGCCATCAATTTCACCTGGTCCCAATGCTTCTACGCACCATGATAAAAACCCTTCTTTCCTTGTTTCTGTTAGTTTTCTATCTCTGTTTTTATTTTTACCCTATCTGAAGTATAAATCATCAATGCTAACTAATTGCAAGCATATAGACTGAGGTGCACTTTTAGTGCAATATTCTCACATATATAGTTTTTATGTGTAGATAGCATATACCATACACATGACATTTATTTAATTAATATAATTAAATAATCAAAATGATTTCCTGAAAAGTCATATTCTAAAATTTACTGTAGGAATTTATATATTTAAATTTTTTTATTAAAATTTTATTATATTTAATACAAAAATATAATGAACACTTTTTAGTTTAGAGGTGTGTATCCTTGTGGATTTAATAAAATTATAACACAAATGTTGGGGCTACTGGGTGGCTCAGCTGGTTAAGTGCCCTACTCTTGATTTTGGCTCATGTCATGATCTCACTGTTTATGAATTCAAGCCCTGCATCAGGCTCTGTGGAGGAAGCTTCGGATTCTCTCTCCCCTCTCTCTAAAAATATATAAACTTAGAAAAATAAGACAAATCTTCCTTTTTTGATTGTTACTATATGTGTGTGTGTGTGTGTGTGTGCGCGCGCGCATGCGTGTGTGTGTGTGTAATATATATATGTATGTATGTACATTTCTCTCTCTCTTTTTTTTTTTTACTTTAAAGGGTCATATGATAGCATCCTGTGATGCCTGTGGAGTAATAAAACTATGGGACTTTCGGAAGCTCTTACCAATTGTATCCATTGATGTAGGTCCAAGTCCTGGCAATGAAGTGAACTTTGATTCATCAGGTAGGATCTTTTTTGTTTACCATTTGTGACCAAGCTAACAACTTTAGCATTGGTTCTGAAACTATTTTCTGTTTCCACTTGACTTTTATTATGTTTCCTCTTATGTAAATTTTTGTTCTTAATGTTGTATGAGAATATATTTTATGTGTATTATCATATAACATCATAAAAGTATTGTATTTATCATAAATATAAAGGAAGAAATAATAGAGGAGATAAGTATGTACTAATATAGATAACAGAAGTTCCTAACAGTGTCATGAAAAATTTAGAGTCCAGATCCTTTAGAATCACCATCCAAGGTAAGTAATTGGGTTTTTTGAAGGTAAAATGGCTAAGCATAGAGAAGAACAAAAGTTTAGCAAAACTGAATTTAAAACATGTTTAATGGGATATTTCTGTCTTATAATTAATAAATTACCCTATATTCTCTTAATGTTATAATTAATTTGAAATGTACATGTGTTTTATTGTTGCATTTATGTGTGACAATACATATTATAAATGATAATAATTGTAATGTTATTATTTGATTGTGTTCAGCACTTTTTCTACAGTAATATAAACACTGTCATTCAGATAAAATATTTTACGCTTGCTGCTGATGAATAGTGTATCAACTGATGTTAAAAATCACACAATATTTCCAGTTATCTATTAAAAGATTAAAATTATAGTTTCATTTGTATCTTTAATGATAGCTTATACTAAATAATGTGTATCTATTATTAGATAACATAACATTCCTCTGCTAGTATGATACATGTTTTAAGCTTTTTAAAATTTTGTGAGTTTTTAAAATCTTTGATATTTATTTGTAGTAGATCACAGTTATAGAGATGGTAATTTTAGAGAAGAAATAAAGATAGAATATGTATGGGAAATAATAATGTTTTATTTTAAAATAGTGCATACTATTTCTGTAGTCCAGAAAGTATGTAGATACTAGAAGCAACTCTAGAGCCATAAGAGAATTGTGTGTTTCATAAGACTGGTTTTATGATATTGCTATTACATATCTAAATCTTAGAATTCAGTAACTTTGTCTTCTTAGCAAACTTTAGATTGTGTTCCCATTACAGATTGGCATATGAACCATATTAACAATGTTTTTTAAAAATGTTTTTAGTAATGTTCTTGACATTAAGCCATTTAATTTAATAAAGAAAACATTGTTTAGAGTAAAACATCCCAACTATGAGAATTTTATTTTATAATGTGAAGGCCTACTAAGATTTCAAATTGTATTTTTCACTATACAGAGTCTGCATTGACATCATAGGTCTAAAGGAACTTTAACTTAGTTTTAATAAACATTTTTATATCCTTAAACAACTTTTTATTGTTTCAAGCAAGAATCTAAGGATTCATGTCCTTGAATTTTGAATTCTGAAATCTCAAATCTTTTAGCTATATTTGCTAATAATAGAAGGTAAAGGGTATTTTGAAATGCTACACAACTAATAAGAGATACGGATTTTATTGTCAATGTTAAATATGTTTCTACTTGTTTTCTACTGTCCTTGTCATCAACTCAAATCTCTTTTCTATGCATAGTCATGCAGAACTGATTTAAATAAACGTCAGTACCTGTCTTAACTTTCTTACAAGTCAATATCATCTTAAAGTGCTTGCTACAACAAACCTAGTTTTTCTCTCCATGATTGCTATACTCTTGATTATAAACTAAAATTAAGAAAAGCATAAGAATCAAGGGTAATACAATGAGAAACATAAAAGACAAAAAAGTGTAAAGTAGGGACCCTGTTAATGAAAACACTTCATCAGTTTGAAGGAATATATTTTCAACCTGACCTTTCCATCCCTTTGACCATTTCTTCAAGGAACATACTATAATTAATTTTAGTTCTATGTGTTTGAGAAATTAGCATCATAAGCCTTTTCCTCATTGAATAATGGGATATTTGTGCTTCTGTAGAAGAGAAGTCTTCAGTGATTCTTCATTTAAAAAGGTTAAAATATATCAAAAAATGAAAGAACTGGGGAGAACAAACAAAGCTCTCAGTCTAATGAGGCTCTGAACAGAGAGGTGAAAATCACAAAGTAAAACAAATTATGTTCATATCAAGAGAGGAAAGCAGAGTAAAGTCAAGAGCAAAACAAATCAAAATAAGGACAGGGACACATGGATATCTTCTAATATGGACCTATTCAGGAAAAGATTATTTAAATTAAAAGTATAATAAACTTATATCATGAAAATATTTGGACTATGAGGATAAAATCAAATGTAACTTAATAAGCTCACAATATACATTAATTTGACTTATTATGCCTAGCAGTTAGCAAATAAAAGCATTTTTGATAACAATTATTTTCCACAAAAAGATAAAAAGAGGATATTGACACTATTGAAAACAATAAACATAGGGCTCACATTGGTTAAGTTGTGCCAAATCAAGTTTTTAGGTCAAAATTATGTGACAGAATTAAATCATGCAGTTATATATGTTTAGGACTCAACTAGTGTGAGACAGGCTCTTGCCTCTATCTAAGCTATGTCCCTGGACTTAAGGAAAAGATATTGAAAACATACATGTAATGTCATAATAAATGTAGAAATATTGATAACATTCTAAGATATTTAGTTGTTAGATATTCTAAATAATCATCATATAAACAAAAATTTCAAATCATATTTCTTGTCTCTGGATCAGTTTAATTGAAGAGCATCTTGAGATTATGAGGTGTGCTGTTTAAAAAGATGTTCCCAAATACAATGACTTATCTTTATAAATAAGGAATTTCTTGTCACTGCAGATCCAACATAGTATAGAAATAAATGGGATTAGAGGTCATTGAAAGGCTGAAACTGTTGTCCATAATGTTTGATTTCAAATTTTTAGGCATATCAAAATTGCCTCATTATTTATTAACCTCATAAGTAAATATTTTCATTTTGAATTTATAAAAGTATGTATAAATATATATAATTAAATAGTTCTTGATCTGTTTTGAAACTGAAATTCCTCATATTGTATCATTTTAAAAATATATCATTGATAAAAATTTTGAAAACCAATCATGTAGGAAAAGAGCATAGACTATAATTCAGATCCTTAGTTCTTCACCACTTTTTAGGCATTAAGTAAATTTAAATTCCTTGAATGTAGTGTCCTCATAGAAATAATGGAAGAAATAATTATCTTACAGTGTTCTAATGTGTTTCAAAGGGATAATGTATAGTCTATAATGAGGAAATCCTAGTACAGTCACCTACCATGTTTCATCTTAGCTGGAAGGGATCTTATAAGTCATCCCATTCATATTAGCGGTGAGAAAAATGTGTGAATATATCAGTGTGCAAGTAAGATGCTCAAGGCTGTGTGCTACCATAGGTGATTTCTAGTCAAAGTATAAACACTAATAAATAAATTTTAAAAGAAACAAGGGTCAAAACCTCCTTGTCATGTAATATTAAAAATAACTAAATGTTTAAGAAGTGAAGTTATATAAAATATTATATATATAATTAAAATACAAAGATTTAAAGATGCATGAATCATCATCTAGAATTTAGCTTCTCCGTTGTTGTAGAAAACTAGCTTCTCACACATTTAAAAGAGGAGTTGTATGTGGTATAGTATTATTTACTTAATGTATTACTTGCAAATACATTGCTTGTGATATGCACAGATTATCTGTGTATATATACCTGCGTATTATATGCGTATTAGTATTTGTAAAGGGATAAGTGTTCCTTTCTCATTAAACTGAGAGCATCCTGGTAATATAATGCTACATATTTTTGTGAATATTCACTATCTAAATAATCTCTCTCACTTGGCATATTCAAATGCCATATATTTTACCATAAAAAATTTATTACTATTTCAGAAAATGTTAAATGAATTTGCATAGTGAAAGTAATAAAAACTAACTGTAAGAGTTTATACATAAACTTGTCCACATCTCTCATTTCATCATGTTTTTATGTAGTTTAGCAATATTTGTCCCTCCTTTGTAAAAGATAATTCTGGTGTATTTGCAAAAGAGTCACATCCCTAGAAAATGCAGGAGCTGAAGTTTAAGCCAGCTGGGGACTTTCCAGTAGGAAGCTTATCAGTATCAGATCATCAAAATGGGCAAGACTTCTCCTCATTTGGAGGCAATCCTAATATTCTCCATAAGCAGAACCACAAATAAATGCTAAAATAGAAAAAATGACCCCATTGGAAAACATAAAAAGCATGAAATCCCTCTGAAATTTTTCAAACATAATAAAATAACCCCCAAAATCTTTGTTTCACATTGGATTTATCGGTTTCTTTCCATAAAAGCTACAGTTCATTGTTTTGTATTTAAAAGACAGATTGTGGTTAATTTCTTTTTATGGAAGCAGTGTAGCCTAGTGGAGAAAGCACTCACTTACAAGTTAGAAGCCCTGGTTTTGAATTTTGTCTCCACTCCTTACTAGCCAAATGGTCTTGGTGAAATTTCTAAATATTTCTGAGCCTCAGTTTCCTTGTATGTAAAATATTAAAAACCTATTGAGACTTCCACTTCCAGCCAAGATGGAATAATAAGACCAGATTTACCATACCACCTGAAACAACTAAGAAAAAACAAAATATATGAAACTGGTTTTCAGACATGGAATACTGGGCAATGAAAGACAAGAACACCTGAGAGATGGAAAGTAAATGAGATGATCCCTATGCCTGCCGTAGAATACTCAAGGACAGATGGAAACCAAAGAGAAAACTGGCAGTCTTTCAGAGCTGAGGAGAAAGAGTGGGCAGTCCAGGGAGACCACACCAGTTAGAATCTGCAGCACAGAAAGAGGGTCTGGAGATTTGCAGAAGATCCCCTCCTGTCTTTAGCTAAATAAGGATCAATACTTGACAGACTAAGTGAAAATCTCTCTGAACACTTAACAGGAAAAATACAGAGATCACCCAGCCTAAGAATAGTTGTATATCCACCAATCAGATTGGAAAAACCTTGCAGTTCAGAAGAACACTAGGTAGAGCAGAGATTGGCAAACTACTGTTCATGGGCCAGCTTGGCCTGTATTTATATATAGTTTTAATGGAACACAGCCACAGCCATTTAGTTACATATTTTCTAAGGCTGATTTCACACTATAAGAGCAGAGTTGAGTATTTGCAACAGAGACCATATGGCCTAGGAAGCCTAAAATATTTAATATATGGCCCTTTACAGAGAAAACTGCCTTAGTAGAGTGCTTAGAAGGGTATCACCTCAGTTGTGAGGCAACATAAGCCCACACCTCTAGATCAAGTCCCTTCACCAATGTTTTTGAACCACCTGAGTTGGCTCACATGTTTGGTGTTCTAGAGTCTAAAGACCTGTTTAGTCTTCTCTAAATTCAATGAAATTGTTGTAGCTGCCACTTTTTTTTTCCAGGTGAGGAAGCTGGGACATAAAGAAGTTAAGAACAAGCCCAGTGACACCTAGCTGATCAAATACAGAGTCAGATTTCAAATCTGGCAGGTCTGATTCCAGGAACTAAAACTTAAACTTTATATTATTCTGCCTCTCACTTTACTAACAGTATTTGGTTTCATACTGATATACGATATTGTTAGAGAAATGATTCATTTGCTATGGACAGTGAAATAATTCCACTAATGACCACTTGGCAGTGTTTGGCTCAAAGCTGACTAAGACATAGAATCTTGTCACCAGTTGTCAATTTGTGGTCTCTGAAAGAAACAACAACAACAAAGGGAATCTCCCCATAAAAATAACCTAGTGTTAATAACGTAATAATCTGCCAGGTTTCTGATGTGTCTTATGCACAACAGAGTATTTTAAGTGCCTGTATCTTCCTAATGGGATTCATAACTCCAACCCCACACTTCAATATTAACTCTTTTCAGAGTAATCAGGCAGGGCTGGATTATGTGAGCACCTGCAGGGCCTCTCTTTCTGCCATTTATTTAAATCCTGGACTGATTAAAAACTGAAATAAGAATGGAAGAAACCAAGCTAACTTAATCTCTAAGGCATAAGGCAGTTAACCTAAGTTGCTCTTCCTAAGAGGAAGCCCATTCTACCATGTCAATTTCCCACAGAAGGAAAGCCACAAGGAAAGAGGATAAATTATGAGAGAAGAAGTGACCAGACGACTCTACTCAATTATTTATAATCCCATTATTTCCTTCCCTTTTTGCGTGGCTCTATTGTGTATACAAACCTATTTTGTGCATAAGTAGAATATGGGCTTCTCTGAAGGAAAAAGGCACTGGAAGAACTGAAGGAAATCAGATTGTGTATATCCCTTGAGACCCAAGTGTATGATTAATGCCTGGAATGAAGCATACTATGCTGTAGGAACTGAACAAGGTGCTTTCTCTTTTAACCATCACAACACTCTGAGTTTGGTTCCATTTCTCCCATTTTAAAGGTTTTTGAGAGCTTTAATTAAGCATACATATTAATAACTACACATGTTGGTACAGTCCTGTGAGAGCCTGAATTTCATTTCATTTCATTTTTAGCTCTAGGAGATTGTAAATAAAAATTTTAGAGATTCATAGAGACTGGTTACAGTTTATCTGCAGAAAAAAACAACCTATTCTTTCTCTTTGTTTTTTTTCATGCAGTGTCCTATGTTAGAAGCAATTTTATTTACCCTAGAGCAAGTATGGAAAATAACATGCTGATAATAGTGGGAATTCCTTGAAAACTCTAATTAAAGTCATCTTGACCAAAGATACATTTATTCAGGGAGACCATTCATAGTTGTACAAAGTGTTATAGTCATGAACTGTTCTGATTAGTCTACCATCCATTCTGATCAGTTGATGGCAATGCCATAGCAGTTGCTAAGTACTAGATTATCATCCCCAAAATGGATCATAAATTCTGAGATAAAATTAGCATTTGAATTACATAAATTATGAAAGATTAATATAAATAAAACTTAGTGGCTTTTTCAAAGTATAGTAGAATTTATACATGTTACAAAGTCTTGTTCTTTCAGATAATTATGTTTGGAAGGTTGTATTCTTAATCTAATGACAACATCATTGCACAAATTATGAAGACTCCCTTATGGAATTGTGTTTATAGTTTTAAAAATAATGCTTTCATATCACCAGTACTCACAGATACTTGAATTAGGATTGATTTTTAGAAAAGTCTAGAAATTATTGCCATTTTATAAGTCAGAAAAGACCATTTGAGTCAACCCCAACCCAAGATGAGGCTCTAAAAAGTTATATTCATCTATGATTTGTAACATGAAATTGAACAGGACACTTAATCTTTGTTGACCTCAACTTTATTATCTCTAAAATGAAGGGTTTGGATAGGTGACTTAATCAACTAGGTTTACAACCTGAGTTTCACATTGTATCTCCCTGTGTTCATTAGGACATGGTGTTCTGAGGTAAAAATATATTCTAAAATAAAACTTAAATGCTTTTTATATTACTTACAACTTGAAAATAAAATATCAAAATGTAAGTGAAATACTTCACTCTCCCTTGATCCAAAAAGGAGATACAATCTATTATAAACATCAAGTTTATTTAAAAATTGGGCCTCACATTTAAACAATAATAATATTGTTCAGCACTACAAAACTTTTATTCTTGCACACCCAACAACACATTCAGTCTCTGTACAAACAAGAATTTTGGCCAAAAAAAAAAAAAGCATAAGTCCCAACATTTTAATAAATTATGGCTTGATCAAACTCTTCTTATAGGACTATATAAGATAGTAAGAATCTGTCTCTTTCTGGTTAAATCAGACCAAGACATAATTTATTAATCTCACAAATTACAGCATTATACAAGTATAATCAGCAATTGCAATTGCCTGGATGATACAAAGAAATCACATATGTGTTGTTAATTTCTTAATTTTGTGCAATATTTTTTAAATAAGTATTTTTATAATTATTGCTTAGCTCTCTGGTTGTAGTTGTACTACATAGAAGTATAAATGTAACATTATCAGCATGTCAAAAAGGCATTTGGAAATGATTTCATTTCCAAATTGGAAATGGAAATTGTTACAAAGCTTACATATGTAATTATATACGATTATATACAAACAATTTAAATCTGGCAAATGTCCAAATAATGACAAATGCTAAATTAGTGTCATCATATTTAATGAAGATTTGTTTTGTAGTATTAATGTAAGAAACATTTTTTTCAAATGCATTTACAGTAGTTATATACATATTATAGTTAATGTGCTAATGCCAAATTATTTTCAACACATTTAAGAAATCAAAAAGATTTGTATCCGTGTAGCAAGTATGAGAAATTAGTTGCATGAATAAGTGTATCTTAATATCATCTAGGCAGTAATATATCCCAATGCATATAAATACCTATACTTACATGTTTGCAGATGTAATAAAAATTACATGTATGTGCTAGCATAGATCATTTTAAAGTATGACTAATGACATTTTATGCATATATTAGTCAAGAAAAATGTATTTGTATAAAGAAATGAAGCATAATTAGATATTTGAATTTTTCAGAGGTACAAAGTATAGTATCATGAGGAATATGTTAATTTAGTAGCATATAATAGTTATCAGATTTAAAATTAAACAGCTGGGGCGCCTGGGTGGCACAGTCGGTTAAGCATCCGACTTCAGCCAGGTCACGATCTCACGGTCCGGGAGTTCGAGCCCGCGTCAGGCTCTGGGCTGGTGGCTCGGAGCCTGGAGCCTGTTTCGGATTCTGTGTCTCCCTCTCTCTCTGCCCCTCCCCCGTTCATGCTCTGTCTCTCTCTGTCCAAAAATAAATAAATGTTGAAAAAAAAATTTAAAAAAAAATTAAAAAAAAATAAAATTAAACAGTTAAAATTTTCAATCTACACACACTTCATGACCTAAAGTCATATAGCCCAAGAATTTGTCTTCTTTTTAATAGATGGTGTATACAAAATTGAATAGATAATCATCTTTAATTTGCCAAGCTGGCACTTTTTAATAGGATAATCCTTAAGAGAAGTTGCAGTTCAACAGATGTGCAAATCAACCCAGAACAAATAGCATGCTACTCTTGTAAATGGAGCTGCACAGGTGGTACTTGTGATAACTCGCAGTTATATTTATCTAAAATTGAATTTTGAACAATATTCAAATATGATTTACTCCAATCTGATTGAGCCTAGAAGTATCTTTTCTCACTTGTAATATAAGAGGTCTATAAATAAAAATTGTTTAAATTCATCTTCATGCAACATCCTTTACCATGTACTTTTCCACCAAAAGAAAAAAAAAAAACATTGAAAAGAAGACATAGCGTCATATTGGCATTAACAAAATCAACACTCTGTTGATGTTTTGAAATAATGAGTTTGATAAACACCTTGTAATAATAGATCAGCATTTCAGGCCATGCCTTCTTTATCCAAGAATTTTACCATTCTTTATCTTGTATTTTTGTTGGTCTAATGTTAGAAATTATGCAATGTAGTTGACAAGAATTTCATGTAAGCCTACTATCTGCCAGGCACTGTTCCAAATTCTGGGAAAGAGATAGGTGAGATTATGTCTACAAAGTCAATTGAAGCCATAGACATGAATCTGCAGGTCATAACTGGGAGTGTTGAAAACAAAGTCACACTGTTCTTCATAAAATAAACTATACATGCCATTATTTGCAAAGAATAGCATCCTGTAGCTGTGTATGGAACTGTAGAAAAAAGATGGGTACTCTTATAATGTTAACCATATAATCACCCATTTCTGTTCTCATGGACTTGGTTTAATTTGGAGTATTGATTACTGCTGCTTTCTTATGTTATCCTTTCATTATGCCTCCCATAATGTTTGATTTGTTCCTTCATTCATACTGCATTAGGATCCATTTACCCTTATCAGAATTTAGTTATGACAATGGATACTTCTGCTGCTTCTGTCTTCCTTCCTTTTTTGCCTGTCTTTTTTTTTCTTTCTCTTGTTTATCTCCCTTCTCTTCATTCATTTTATCCCCTCTCTTCTTTATCTTCCTCTTCCTCATGTACAGAGAGCAGAGTTAATCAGACTTTTCAGTATAAAATAGACAATTATCAGATTCCATTATTTTCTCCTTTCATGTCCCATCCTTACTGTCATTCTCCCCCACTTTCCATGGAATATTTTAAATGTCTGATATGTTCCCTGAGATTTCTAGGTATCTTTGAAGAATATATGGAATCATTTTGTGTATGTACATATCTAAGGCTTCTAAAAACTATATTTTGTCATACATTGCATTTGGTTTCTTGCTTTTTTATTAAATACTGTGTTTTTAAGTTTTATTCATATTAATATATGTCTATCAGGTCTACTGGATAGTATTCTATTTTATTCACCTTATTATTTTATTCATCCATCGTATTAGTGATGGGCACCTAAGTTCCCCATAAGACCCTGCTACTTCAAGTTATGCTGTACTAAATATCCTCATACATATACTGGTGGCAGGCTTCTGAGAGTTTCTCTGCAGAGGACTTGCTATGCCACAGAGAGTACATTAATTTCCCTAAGCACTGTCACACTGCTTTTCAGAATCACTACACTAGTTTACGGTCCTTCAAGAATTCTCATCATCAACATTTAGTAGTATTATGGACTGAATTGTGTCCCTCCCCAAATCCATATGTTGAAGTCCTAACCACTCATGTGACTGTATTTGGAGGCAGGGCTTTTAGGAGGTTAGTTGAGGTTAAATGAAGTCATAAGATTGGTGCCATAATCCAATAGAATTGGTGGTGTTATAAGAAGAGGCATGCACATGTATAAGGAAGGGCTATGTGAGTGCTCAGGAAGAAAGCATATGAAAGCCAGGAAGAAAGCCTTCACTGGAACCTGACCGTGCTAGTACCCTGATCTTGGCTTTCCAGCCTCCAGAACTGTGAGAAAATAAATTGTTGTTGTTAAACTGCCCAGTCTGTGATATTTTGTTATTATGACCCAAACAGACTAAGACAAGAAGTAATTGATTTTCTAAATCTTCCAGTATAGTGGGTACTGTATACATTGCTTATGCCTAATTACTAGTGATGCTGAGCATCTTTTTATAATACTTTCCAATCTTTCAGGTTTCCTCATCTGTGAATTAATTGCCTTTGCCCATTTCTTCTATTGGGTTTACTTTCTCTGGGGACTTGTGATTTTGCAATAATATCTGTATATTAATCTATTATTGGCTTCAAATGTAGATTTCTTCCAAAGAGTTGTCTGTTTGCTGATTTTTCTATGGTATTTTTTATTGAATTGAAATCTTTAAATTTACTGTAGTCAAAACTGTTTTACTTTATCTTTGGAAGATAAGAACATTTCCCCAATGCTAGGTCACAAAAGTATTCTCCTGTATCTTCCTCTTTATGTCTTTATTTTTACAACTTATGTCTTTGGTTCAAGGTACAGGGAGGTGTTTTCAGTAAGTCAGTGTCTCCTGCAATAACAAACTCAGGATCTTTCTGACTTATGGGAGCATTTGCTTTTTTTCACTTACAGAGAGTTTTAGGTAACTTAGGCCTGAGGTACTTTCTGGGCTCAGCTGAACTCCATTGTGTCTTCTCATTATGGACCCCAGGGTATCTATGCAGGACATGTGATCCTTAAACAGTAAGCACAACAGGAAATAAAAACCAAATAATGCAATCACTTTTAAATCTTCTTTTGGATGTGACGAATATCATCTGCTTGTCCACAGTATATTCATAGTGTGTAATAAGCTAAGCCCAAAGCCACTTAGATGCCTAAGCTTGTTTCACATAACATAATACACTCTAGCTCCATCTATGTCATTGCAAATGGCAAGGTTTCATTCTTTTTGATGGCTGAGTAATATATGTATAATATGTTATACCTATATGTAGAGAGAGAGAGAGAGAGAGAGAGAGAGAGAGAGAGAGCGCCAGGGATGGGCAGAGAGAGGGAAAGAGAATCCCAACGCAGGACTCATTTTATGAACCAGGAGACCATGACCTGAGCCAAAATCAAGAGTCGGACACTTAAGCCACAGAGCCACTCAGGTGTCCCCCATCTTCAATTTGTTTCATAAGTGTTCTATAGTTTTTAGAATGTAGATCTTTTACCTCTTTGTTTAGATCTATTCCTGGGTATCTTATTGTTTTGGGTGCAGTTGTAAATGGTATCAATACTTGATTTCTTTTTCTGCTGCTTCATTATTGGTATATAGAAATACAACAGATTTCTGTACATTAATTTTATATCCTATGACTTTGCTGAATTCATGTGTCAGTTCTAGCAACTTTTTGGTGGAGTTCTTTGGGTTTTCTACATAGAGTATCATGTCATTTGCAAATAGTAAAAGTTTGGCTTCTTCCTGTTGCTGGAGATTTTATTTATTTATTTTTTTTAATTTTTTTTTCAAAGTTTATTTATTTTTGGGACAGAGACAGAGATTGAACGGGGGAGGGGCAGAGAGAGAGAGGGAGACACAGAATCAGAAACAGGCTCCAGGCTCTGAGCCATCAGCCATCAGCCCAGAGCCTGATGCGGGGCTCGAACTCCCGGACTGCGAGATCGTGACCTGGTTGAAGTCGCACGCTTAACCGACTGCACCACCCAGGCGCCCCTGCTGGGGATTTTAAATCCCAATATAGGAAAAAAGCAAGTAGTTGAGAACAGTAATCTGATGTCCACAGTGGGAGACCCAACTTAATTTTTCTGTCAGTAATACAGTTTTCCTAATACTCTCAACTATACAATTAAAACTTACCTCACTTATCTGTGCTATTACTTCTGTCATATACCAACCTCATACACATAGAGAGGCAGTCTTTTTTCTAATCTTTTGGTAATATTGTTTTTGAGCTGGTACATTTCTATTTTTATTACTAGATGTAATATATTCTAGTATTAATATATATGAATGTGCAACCAGTCTCTTTGTTATTCTTTTTCAAAAGTATTTAGTGGGCTTCCTGTTTCCTAGAGTTTTTAGAGTTATCCTTTGTTAAGTTTCAATTTGTATTAAATTATGTTAGAGATCATGCTTTGTATTAAGTTGATCTTCTGTGGCTTCTAATATAGACAATTTGTTCAATGTTCCTTGTGTAATCAAAAAGAATGCATATATTTTATGCCTTGTGGATTCAAACATTTTTATGAGACTCTTAGTTTGAGCTTATTTACTAGTTATTTAAATCTTTTATAACATTTCTTTTTTAAAAGTTTTTAATGTTTATTTATTATTGAGAAACAGAGAGAGACAGAGCATGAGCAGGGGAGGGGCAGAGAGAGGAGGAGACACAGAATCTGAAGCAGGCTCCGGGCTCCGAGCTGTCAGCACATAGCCCGACACGGGGCTCGAACTCACAAACTGTGAGATCATGACTGAGCCGAAGTCAGATGCTCAACTGACTGAGCCACCCAGGTGACCCTATAACATTTCTTATATTTTGACTGCTTGAGCTCTCAGTTTCTAAGATGAATATATTAAAGTCCTTAACCACAAGTATTAATTAATTTATCTTTGTAATTCAGTTTTTGCTGCATATATTTTGAGGCTGTATTTTTAGATACATATATTCATAATCACTATACTTTATTGATCTTTTCTTCCTTTTATCAACCTATAACATGACCTTCATAATGATTTTTCCTTAAGTTCCATTTTTTGTTTCACAGTAAATTTGGTACCCTATTTTTTTTTGAAGGGGATCATATTTCCCTGATAATCTTTCTCTCTATAAGAGAGATCTTTTTTCATATCTTTTTTGTGGGATTTTTTTATTTGTTTTCTTTTTAATTTTTGCTTTTTTTTAATCTGATATTTGTGTCTTTAAAATGATAATTTAATCTATTTAATATAGTGACCTTTTTTCTACATCAATATACGTGCATAGAAAATGCTTATATTAGTCAGGCTTATCCAGAGAAACAGAGTCAGTAAGGGGTATGTGTGTGTGTGTGTGTGTGTGTGTGTGTGTGTGTGCAGCTTGTATCCAAAGACAGTATAGAGACAGATTCTTTTATTCTCTAGGGACCTTAGTCTTTATTTCTTAAGACCTTCACCTAATGGATGAGGCCTGCCCACATTATGGAGGGTTGTTTGCTTTACTCAAAGTCTACTGATTTAAATATTAATCACATATAAAATACCTTCACAGTAACAATTAGACTGGTGTTTTAAAAACTCTAGATAAAAGACTGGGTGCCTTGGATAACATGGTCTAGCCAAGTTGACACAAAAAATTAACCAATACAATGCCTTTCTGATACCTTTCTGATCCTTCTCTCTCTCTCTCTCTCTCTCTCTCTCTCTCTCTTTCTTTTTATTTTACATCCAAGTTAGTTAACATATAATGTAATAATGATTTCAGGAATAAAATTTAGCAATTCATCACTTACATATAACATCCTGTGTTCATCCCAACAAGTGTCTTCCTTAATGCCCTTTGCCCATTTAGCCCATCTCCCCACCCAAAACCCCTCCAGCAACCCTCAGTTTGTTCTCTATGTTTAAGAGTTTCTTATGGCTTGTCTCCTTCTCTGTTTCTACGTTATTTTTGCTTCCCTTCCTTTATGTTATGTTAATATGTTTTGTGTATTAAATTCTACATATTAATAAAGTCATATGATGTTTGTCTTTCTCTGACTGACTTATTTTGCTTAGCATAATGCACTCTAATTCCATCCACGTCCTTGCAAATGGTAAGATTTCATTCTTTTTGATTGCAGAGTAATATTCCATTGTGTATGTATATTATACATATATATGTGTGTGTGTATATGTATATATGTATGTATATATGCATATATATGTATGCATGCATGTATATATATGTGTGTGTTTGTGTGTGTGTGTGTGTGTGTGTGTATATATATACCATATCTTCTTTATCCATTCATCAGTCAATGAACATTTGTGGCCCTTGTCTCTTTGATGTTCTTGTTTCTTTCAAGAAATATTTATTTTCCCCTATTCTAGATGCTGAGGACAGAAAAGTGAATATTATATATACTTATATATATTTTTCTGCTCTCATGGAACTTAACATTTGACTTAGGGGAGAAAGCTCAAGGGGAGACAGATGATAAATAACTAATAGAATCTATACCAACATATATGCCAAGTGGTGATAAGTACTATGAAAACTTAAGACAAGAGAGTGGAGAGTGATAAAGTGGAATATTACTTTTGAGAAGATGTTCAGGGAGGATTTCTCCATGAAGTGATATATTTGAGCAGAGGGTTGAAGGAATTGAGGGAATAGATGAGGTGGTTATCAGGGGAAAGAGGATTCCAGGCAGAGAAAACAGTAGTACAGAGTTTCTGAGTCAGAACCATACTTTCTGTGGGTGAAGTCAGTTGGAGAAAAATATGAGGCATTGAGTTAGTTAAAATGTTAGCCAAGAGCCAGATCATAGATGTTCTTGGAGGTTATGGTACCAAATATTTTTTATTCTTAAAAAAGCGTTACTATAATAAATTATCTTAATTTTTTTAGATACATCATATTAGATGGCATATAGATAAATTAAAATCTTGCCAAGAGAGGACAACACATGAAACTTAAAAGAGCCAATATAATCGATCAAGTCAAAGAACAATCAGTAAATCGGCTTACTATTAATTATGGATGATTAAATCACAGCAAAATTATTATCCCTACTTATGTCTAAAGTCACAGACTTTATTATAAAAAATATTACAGAAATCTAAATGCTCCAGACACTGCTAATAGACAGAAATTAATGATATTATAATAATGGGCAATTTCATAAACTGTCACTACTTTTCAACACTTTCTTCTTCTTTAGAAAGCAGGCATGACATTTATAGGAATGTTGCTGAATGTTCTGTTGAGGAAGAGATAGTTCATGGACTTGCTACTCTCCACTCTCACAATAGAAAATTAGCCCCTCATTACCACTATGTAAATGTACACAGAGACATTTTAACATCAATAACATTTAAAGGTGCTTAACTTTTACAACTATCAGACTGACAACAATATTTTATTAAATTAGTTTGGTTTGTTTTTAAGAATCTCCTTGAAGATATTTGCATCTTTATAAGCTCATGTAGGGAAAGTATTTTCATTGTAGGGGAAAAATGATATCAGTGAGAATTTTAGAGTATTTTGCTATACATTCTGGAAGAATGACGTAGTGAGAAAATTGTGCTCAAAGACCTTATTTCAACGTAAGAGAACTACTAGAATAATATCCTATATCTGTTTAACACTTCATCAATTTTAATATCATTCATTTCACCAACATATCTCCTAATGCTTAGTCCTGTGGGTTTTTTATGAACAAAAATGACTTTTATTTTAAAATGTGTTACACTGACTTTATTTGTCTGCCACAGTTGACCTCCAGTTTGTTTTGAAACATTTGAACTAAGTTATACTTCTATACCTCCCTTCTGCCTGGGCCCAAAAATTCCTGTAACTTTTTTCTATTTTTTCTTCCTGAGGTTGTAGACCCAGTTAAATATTGCTACTTGTAAGAAAGGCTTGACCTGGCTTTGGAATTTAGAACAACCAGTTGATTATAGTGTGATGATATCGTGTTGACAGTAGTACTCAATAACCTCATCATATCTCAGTCAACCAGATTAAAATATTGCTCTACTATTTTCAGTAATAAAGGTAGAAGCTGTGTTAACAAAGCCATATTTTCTATAATTCAAAGTCAATTAGATTTTTCATTTGATGAAATTATTAGAGATTCTCATTTTAAGTGTTGAATGATAAAATAAAGAGAGCATTGTTCATACTAATTATAAAATAATACTCAAAATAATTCAAAAGGGCATCTTTGAATATCAGTCATGAAAAGATAATAACAAAAGACAATTTGAAAATAAATTAAATGTGAAAGCTTCAGACTTGCTATTAAATAGCTCATACAGTAGAATACCATATGATCATTAGAATGACATAAATGTGTATATAATGAAGTACAAAGGTAGATATTCATGGTGCTATTAAAGATTCAAGTAGTGACAAAACAGAGTATAGGACATGATTTCACAATTAATAACCAGATAGGTGATTGATAGAAGATAGATAGATAGATAGATGATAGATAGATAGATAGATAGATAGATGATAGATAGATGATAGAAGCAGGTCATTCTCCATTGGCTCTATCCCTCCACATTCATTCTGTGCTCTTCTGTGACCTCCTCTGTTTCTCTGGGGAAGTCAACTTGCACATTGACTGATATTTGGAATAGGCCAATGAGAGGCCCTGACAGAAGAGGAGAGGACAGGAGGAGACATTGGAGCATTTATTCCTTCTGTTCCCACCTTAGATGCATTTGTGGTGATGGCCACATTGTTGGCTGCATTGTTGGCTGATTCTGTCAGGCAGCCCTACTTCTAGGGCTTCATTTCTTAGCCAGGTTCCACTTAGGTCATTTTTCACCCTTTGCCCTTTCAATCCTTGTGTAAGTAACAATTTTCTATTGCTTCCAATATATATATTTATTTCCTTAATTTTTCCTCTATGTTCCCCCTTCTATAAATAGTCCCTTCATTAATACGTCTTTTTAAAATTTCCATCTGGATATGTGTTCTACATTTCCTGCCAGAGGCCTGAGTAATACAGATGTACATGAAAAGCCTGGCATTACAGCCACCAAAATGTGTATAGGCCTTCTCTGTGAGGTGTTTACCTTATGTTTTAGGTTTTCTAGAGCAAATACATAATATTTTTACAATATAAAGAAAGCAGAGTAAAAAAAAACATTCTTATACATTAAAGAGAAAAAAATAACTTGCAAATAAATAACACTGATACGAAACAATGATGAACAGGTCTCTTTTTAATTTATTGTAGTGGCTGGATTAAGCCTAATGATTTTCTATACCCAAACCTAAGTTCTACCTAAGCTTCTCTCTAAATGGGCCAGAAAGAAAGGAGAGGAAGGGCAGGTAAAGTTGGTTCATCTGAAGCCAAATGAAAAGTAGAATTAATACTGATGAGAAGGTTAACACTTAATCTCCTAATCTTCATTTTTGCATGGAGGAAGAGAACTAAAATATCCGTAGCCTCTCTCCACTCCATCTCTGTCCCTCTGTGAGAGGGGTGTCTGGCTTCACTAAAGAGTTCAGAAAGAACTGAGCAAGTCCCAATGAATAACTTCTCCAGCAGCCCTCCCCTTGGAAAAGTCCATCGTCTGACTACACAGGTTCTTTTATCCATTGCTGCCAGAAGACTGCTCCATTAGCAGAAGGCTGAGTTTTTGCAACTGCCAGTAACTGTCTGGGTAGGGTTTAGTCATTGTAGGAATTGTTAGGACACTGATAAGGCTAAATATTCATGTCATATATTTAAATTCACCTTTATCACTTAAAGGTGATATTTTGATTTCATATCTGTAATTCTTGTGCCTACTCCTCAGGGAGTTCCAAATTGGAGTGGGAAAGGAAAAGGTACTTTGCTGATGCTCTCAAACCACCATAACATTTATATCCCTTTTATATGCTCACAAGAGGCATTATTTTTAAGATGTGTATTTTTTTTGTTATTCTGAATGTTTTATATGATTGTTGCTGACTTTTTCAAAAAGCAATATAGAAATTACATAAAAGAAAAATAAATCATATGAAATCACACAAATCAGTTAAAATATTTTATATTTCTTATGAAACTGTGAGATTAATATATGTAATTATATGTATAATGTAATATATATTACTGAATACAGTAAAAATCATACATATACATATAGTGTGTATGTGTGTATGTATATGTATATATATAGTGTTTTACATATTATATCCTAATGATCTCCCACGTCCAACCTTATGTCCTATAGTGTTCTAATAATACAGTACCTTACATTGGGCCTTTTTCATTTTAATTATATACAGAGGCAGTAGAGCAGTTAAGAACAACAGCCTCCAAAGTGACAGTGATTGGTTTTGAATCCATATTCCACCACTTATTAGTTCTCTAACCTTGGCCTTATTCCTTAATCTTTCTTATGCCTAAATTTCCTCCTCTCTAAAAAGAGGATAACAAAACAGTACCTGTTATGTTTTTTGTGAGAATTAACATGATAATCCATATCAACATGGTAAAAAGACTTAAGTCTCTGTCCTCCCATGTTTATATTCTAATGGGAGAAGCAGAAAATTAAGTCTCTGTCTCTGTCTCTACTTCTGTCTCTTTCACACACACACACACACACACACACACACACACACACACACACAGCAAAGACACGCATAAATGGTATAAGAAAAATAAAGCTGTGTTAAGTGTATAGGGTGAATGGTTGGATTGAGTTGATATTTCAGATAAGATATTCAGGGAAGACATCTGTAAAAGAGCAACCTTCATGAATTGGGGATGTAAGTCATGCACAAGTCTTGGGAAAAACCATTTTGGGAAGGAGGTCTCCAAGGGCACACCTTGAGTTACAATAAAATTGAAGATATCCATGTGTCTGGAACAGAATGACTAAGGCAAAGATTGGCATGAAATAACTTTAGAGACATAAGCAGGACCTAGGTCATGAGCGCCCCCTAGGCCATGGTAAAGAGGTTGAATTTTAGTTGAGTATGACATGAAGACTGACAATTTTAAACAGTAAAATAATAGAATTTGATTTTCACCAGAAAGAAACCAACAAACAAAAAATAGGTGGCAACTATTATAGACAAAACACTCTATCCAGGGCAAGAGTGGAAGCAGAAGAAGCAGTGAGGATGTTCCTGTTATGACACAATTCAATGTAGTTTGGACCAAAGCAGTGGGGCTTTCAGAGAGCAATGGTGGAGTGTGTTTTCTGCAGAGAATTTAAAGATAATAAAACCATCATAAATATTGCATGCTTTTTATTATAACATACTTAGAGCAATTCTAAACATCAGTGATACAACACTTGTCCCCCCAAAAGGCGAACTGCTCCAATTACTCCTCCACATCCTGTTGTTGCCAATGGACTGAGCTGACAACTGAGAAACTGTTAAAACACCATATTACATTTGAAAATAGGGTCAATAGAATCAGCTGATGAATTGGATTTATGTGACAAAATGCAATCTCAAGCGTATTTCCTGAAGCATTTATGTAAAATTAGACAGTGTTCGTGATGCTGTCTTTACTATTTTTACTATGTAGTATATAATAAAGTTTATATATGGTCTATGTTAGTAGACTATATTCTCAACTCCATTAATTTTTCTTTCAATTAGTTTGCTAGTTGTACACTATGTTAATGGTGTTTATTTATAATGTGTTTTACTATGAAGTAATTTAAGTACCATTTAACTAATATTATTTTTCCAAGAGTTCTTAATTATTCTTGGTCATTTGTTCATATATTAGTGAAGACGCCTTTGGCTATGAGAAATGCCAAGTGGAACTGACAATAAGGAACCTCATTATATCACATAGGAGAAAATCCACAGGTAGGACTGACTTCAGATTTGGGTGACTGAGCAAATCTGAGATGTTTTCAAGGCATCAGCTTCTTTCTTTCCCTCTGTTCTGCCATGGTCAGTATTGGCAGTTAGAGGACTCTGGCATCTCTGCAGATCATATTACAACAAGAAAATATCCAGGAGAAATGATGAGACTGTCTCTTCCTATGGCTTCCAGAAGAGAAAACACTATTTCTTAAAGTCCCAAGTACACTTCCCTCATGTATGTTGGGCCGGGATTGGATCATGTGCACGTCTCAGAATGAGACCCTAGGAAGAGGAATGATTACTTTTACATAAGACAGTGGTGTCCCCTTCCCCCTTGCAGACATGGCTGCCAATGTGTGTTTGGGGAGGGAAGGAGAAAGGAGAGCAAGGAAGGCCAGGGGAAAGAAAGAGAAGTAGGCAGTAGGGGAATGGCTGTAACTAGAGCAACAGGAAAGTAGCTCAGGAGGCAGAGAGTATCTACTCCTGGAACTGTTTGGGGGAGACTGGAGGAACATTGCTTTGGCTAGGAAAGAGAAACCAAAGTATCAGAAAGAATTTGAGCTAAAGCAGAGGCTTTAGAACTTTATTTTAAGAACAAACCACAGCAGGAAACTCATGTTACATCACAACCCTAAAACACAATCTTCAACATATGTTGTATGTGTGTGTATACACACATATATAAACACACATATAATATATATTTTTATATTTATATATAAATATTTATAAATAGATATTTTATATCTATGTTATATCATTATTAACACTATATTACATTACTTTGAAGACCCAGTTATTGGTTTCAAGGTGCAATTTGGAAAATCCTGGTCTAGTAGATCTCTTAGGCCAGTGTCTACAGCATCTCAAGATGAATAATCATCTTCCCTCATACTGGTTACCCTTTGTATCAAGTTTATATTGTGAGTGATAGCTTGATTTGCCTCTTTAATATTTACTCTGTGTGGCTTGTGCAGGAGTTTGTCTGAGGAAAATTATGTCAGGTGAATTACCTGAGAACAAAGAGATACGAATCCCCCAGGTAGGTTTAGACTCAGTTACCAGGAACCTTCTGAAGGATTTGCTGCTACTGGTGGGAAATCAAAATAGTGGGCAACTGTGACAAGCAGCCTGAGCAAGTGTTGTTACATTAAATACAGCTATTTCACCAGAATGATTATGCCTTTAGGGTGCCACAATTAAACATTTTATATCACTTTTAAAACTATATAATCATGGTTTTATAAGATGTGTTCTAATTTTTTCTATTAGTAGTTTCCAGAAACATCTATCTTTTTGTAGGTTAGAACACCGAATAAATTGTCATATAAAACAAGGCGCATAGACAAAAAACTAGTTATATCAATGTAACTCATAATTTGATAATCCTTGGGCATGTATGATTATATTGTAAAGGTCATTATTTCTTGGACTATAACAGTATCTGAGATGCAAATCAATCTAATATTTTGATGCTGACCAATATAGTTTATTCTGTTCTGCTGTAACTCCTTATTTTGTATCAAGAAAGAATGGGTTCATAGTTTGACTCTTTTATTCTAAAGAAGTAAATTAAGTTTCAAAGTGTTTAGCTCAGAAGCCAATTGGTGAATGTTTATTTTAACTTTCTTTTGAGTACTTCCGTCTCAAAAGCCAGGCAGTATTTTACATTTTGGTCATTTTTCTTTTGCTGAGATAATGAGGGTGGGGACTCCTTACAACTGCAGGCAATTGCTTTGAGCTCTAAGCACTTTGAAGAGATTAGCCCCATTGATATTCTCTTCATTTTTTGGAGAGAGATGCTGCCTTCCCCTGAGTATAGGAAGATGGACAGCTATTGAATAGAAACTGCTTTTGTCTAGCAGATAGGATAGTATTAAGTATTCTCTTCTCAAATACACAGATGCAACATTATAAAGTTCTCTAACATGATTGGGAGCCTCATTACAGTGACTTGTTAATTTTGTCTGAACCTGCAAAGTTAAATTTGGTATCATTTTCCTGAAAAATATCCTTACAGGGGTTAGGGCCTGGACTGTATTATTAAGCTAGCTAACTTAGTGATGAGTAAGTTAATTATCCTGGGCGTAAAAGGGGGGAAATGGCACAATTTCTGCCAGCAAAACAGTGAAAAATATATGAATAAACTATTTGGAGTTCTGCTCACCCAGTAGGACAGTGAACTATCTCCCCTGTGTGAGTTCAATCAAAGATACCTTTCTTTGATTGAAAAATGTTACACTTTGCTAGAATTCAAATGAAGCCATATAAATAATGTTTTATTCCAGATGACTCCATATGCACTGTTATTGTTGTTTCAGACAGGTTCAGATAGCAACAATCTCAATTCAAATGACTTTTCTGTCATAAAAAGTCTCCTGTGGGAGACTGTGAATATATGTGTGTGTCACACACTCATACACACATATTCACACACACACACACACACACGCACATAGACGCACACACATGCACACACACACAGTCCAGTGCTGCAGTTCTACCCAGTGTCTGGCTTAAATATAAGAACTTCACCAACTGATTAGCTTCCTTCTGCAGGCAATCAGTTAGATACTAAAATCTTCGTGAAGATCATTATAGCCTTTCCTTTCTGAAAGCATTCTTGAAGTTCAATAGCTTAGCAAGTTTCTGTTGCCTTTGTGTTCTTTGCTCTGTTATACATACATTTAAAAAAAATATTATTTTGGGGGTACCTGGGTGGCTCAGTCGGTTAAGCATCCAACTTCGGCTCAGGTCATGATCTCACAGTTCGTGGGTTCGAGCCCCACATCGGGCTCTGTGCTCACAGCTCAGAGCCTGGAGCCTGTTTCGGATTCTGTGTCTCCCTCTCTCTCTGCCCCTCCCCCACTCGCACTCTGTCTCTCTCTGTCTCAAAAATAAATAAACAATAAAAAAATTTTAAAAATATTATTTTCATTCAGAGAAGGTAATAAAAACCTGTGATATAGGAAGTAGGGTTATCATCAAATAAGTGTTTTATTTATGTTATCCAGACTGCTTATCTTCGGGATATCACAAGTATTGATCAATTTCAGGTCAATTGGCTGTGTGAAATAGAAGTGGCATGCTATAAGCTCATGACTATATCCTATCGTTTAAAAAGTGAATTTGATTACATGACATGTTGCTCTACCCTCTTTTGTCTTATTGCCTTTGCACTTGAGATAATCTACCGGTGCAAATTCTAAGATCCAGTTCCTTGGGAAAGGACCTGTGATGTAATTCTATCTGTTTCTCCAGGATGCTAGAAATTAAAAACTCCAACTACCTTTATCCCTAGAATTTCATAATTCCAATCACAATAGCATCATCAGAGATCCTGCACAGGCTCTCATTTGGCAGTAGGACACAAAACTAGGGATGGGTGTGGGATTTCCTGAAAGACATCTAGAGTCAAAAAATTGGTATTCTACCTTTATCTCCAAGAACCCCTAACAGAACCTAACAGAACCCCAATATTTTGTAACTTCTTAGTCTTGTAAACGCTAGTCAATGAGATTTTTCCAAGTTCACTATAACTTTCACAATGGTGAAAACCTGTAAAACCAATTTCTGGCTCCTTTACATTGCAATAAGGTGTTTCTGGATGCTTATAATGTCAAAGTTCTCCTTTTTTCAGTATACTTTTCTCTAATTTACAAAATGCATTTTGTTCTTTTGTTTAACTTTTCCATTTTTTTTTTGCATTCTCCCTGTAGAAACTAGCATTTCAATAAACATTTGTTGATTGATAACTACCCAAAAAACATTTGTTGAGGACCTTTGACCCTAGTCATTATCAGTGCTTTTTTACAAGCTTTTCAAATGATTAATGAAAAGAACTTATTAAACTGTTTTAAAGTTTAAATTTCAGCATATTTTTATCACCTTTACTTCACTTTTTTTTTCTTTTAAGTTTATTTATTTTGAGAAAGAGACAGTGGGGGAGGGGGCAGACAGAGGAAGAGAGAGAATCTGACTGAGCCACCCAGGTGCCCCACCTTTAATCACTTTTTTTTAATGTTTATTTATTTTTGAGAGACAGAGAGGCAGATCATGAGCAGGAGAGGGGCAGAGAGAGGGAGACACAGAATCCGAAGCAGGCTCCAGGCTCTGAGCTGTCAGCACAGAGCCCAACACAGGGCTTGAACTCATGAACCATGAGATCATGACCTGAGCCGACCTTGGTTCCTTAACCAACTGAGCCAACCCAGGCACCCCTTACTTCACTTTTAAAGGTGAACCTTGGTTTCTTGTACTAACAAAGTGTACCAGCAAATTAGCTCTACTCCTATGTTATAAAAAAGATTTTATCTTGTCCCATAGATTTAGCAGTTCCATAAATGACTAAACAATCAGGCTTGAAGGTATAGATTTGCAGTTGATACCAGTTTATCAGATAAAATTATTTTTAATAAAATGTTTACTAAAATTCCTTGAGAGCAATCAATGTTATAAATGAAAAATTATTAATGTTGTAAAAGTTAACATTACCTACAGATGTTAGTATGACAACACATGAAAAAAATCATTAAAAAATAATGGTTTAATACAAAAATGTTGACTTTTCACTCATATCAATCCAATGTGAGGAGGACTCTACTCCATGTGGCCATGGCCCAGGCTAGCAAAGGCCCTCCCATTCACTGCACAGTTTCAAAGGTCACTCTGGGTATCAATATCTATCCAGTAGACAAGAGAAGGAGAGAAGAAAAGAAAGGCCTGCTTCTTGTTCATCCCTGCAGAAACATAAAATAAATCTTTTCTACCACTAGGGCCATTTCATTCAGTTGGCCAGCCCTTTTCCACCAACAACTCTACTCTGTGAAAAGGAGTTCCAAAATCTTTGGTGGAGAATCAACAGTTGCCACCACATTGTATCAGTTACTATTTTTCCAACCAATGGAAACTGACTCTGCTAATTTAGCTTGAGAAGATTAGAAGAACATGATGCAGTTTGTAGAATCCAAACGAAAGGTTAAACTGAACAGCCAGGCCTCAGAAAATGCTGGAATCAGAGAAGCTATAGAAAAATGGAAATTGGGTTAATGGACATGGTCTTTAGAGTACTGTCAACAAGATTAGATGACTGCAGCCACTCTCAGCCCAGGTGTTGATTCATTCAAGATTCAGAAAGAATCTTTGAGAGAAAAACATCACTTTCCTTCCTCATGGCTAGTAGAAAGTGTGGCGCTTTGATTAACAGTTCTCCAAGATTATATCTAATGGGAGATAGGAAGATTCCCAAAGCCAAGACAACGACAGGCATTGTCAGATGAAGGGATAATAAAGGACAAGAAGATTAAACAATTTATATACTTTTAAAAAAATCAGATGTTTCAGGAGGTACCTTGGTGGTGGCTCAGTCAGTTGAGTTTCTGACTCTTTATCTTGGCTCAGGTCATGAACTCATGGTTTGTTTGATCAAACCCTGCATTGGGCTCTGCACTGACAGCGTAGAGCCCGCTTGGGATTCTCTCCCTCCCTCTCTCTCTGCCCCTGTCCTGCTCATGCTCTTTCTTTCTCTACCTCTCTCTCAAAATAAGTAAATAAAATTTTAAAAATCAGATGTTTTAGACTACTTTTAGTTCAGTAAATTCAAAGGCAACTAACAGTTTCTGATCCAAACAGCAAGGAGAAATAACTGATAAATCAACGAAAAAATCAACAAAATATTTCATAATCAATCAGTTACAAAATCCTTCTCCCTTTTTGTTGTAGTTCAATGACCTTAGGTAAAATTGTGAACTCCCAGAATCTAAGCTGCTTTTTATATAAAGGTGCACGTGAGAACTTTCTTTTCTGTCACATGAGGCAATGGTTTTTGGATGTGGGGATTCTTGTGTTGCAATCAACAGAAACTAACTGGGGGGTGGTGGAGAAATGACAATGAGAGTTAATATATTCATCATTTTAGGTGTGGCGATTTCCTTGGAATTTCATAATAAAAATATTATTGCTGCTTATAAATAAAGTTACAATTTGCCAAAGAGGTATTGGAATATACTCATTTGTATTCCACTAAGAAATATATTTTTTAACCTGTGTTTTTAGGGTGTGCCTAAATATAAAGGATTTTTTTATTATAGTGTACTCAAATATAACATTTACCCCCATTCCCCACCAAAAAAATATGGGGTGAAAAAGATCCAAAGGAACAATATCTAAGTTGAATAAATGTTAAGATACGCTATAGGATAGGAAGTTGTTCATTACAAAAAAAAAAAGTTACTAAGTATTATTATAGATAGTTCTCTCTAAAAATGAAGACGCTATTTGAGAATTACAGAAATAGACCTCTGGAAATTGTAAAAATTACAATGAAAAAATCCTCCAAATGGATCAACATACCCTTCTAATCAGTTCACTCTACCCTGTAGTTGTAATTCTCCAAGTAGGCTAACTTGTCTTTCAAAAGTTTATTTCAGTAAATGGCTGCACAAAGAAGTGAAATAACCATATAATTTTGTGGATTTTTAAAAGGTAAGCTAACAAAAAGATTCTTTTCCTTTTCCTTCGAATACAAAGAATGTATAGTTGTACATTCTTTCCCTTGGGAGCTCAAGAAGACAATCTTTCTCTGACTCTTCAAGTGTCTGATATAACAATAGAAGTACAGTAACAATTAAAAAAAAAAAAAAAGCTTCCTGGGCTTGTATACTCTCCCATAAGAGACCCTAGTAGGACTCACTGTGTGTGTGTATGTGTGTGTGTGTGTGTGTGTGTGTTTATGAATGTTTTGTTGTTTTTTTTTTCACAGTTCTTTACCAAAAATAAAACAAAACAAACTCTTTGAAGTTAAAATGTTTTTTTCTAGACAGTATTAGCAGATATTTGGAGCTAGAATTATATGGTAGATTATTTGTTGCTTTAAACTTCCATTTGTGCACTATCTTTTATTTGTTTATAGTTAGAGCTAAACTCTAACATCAAGAATGTTCATAAATATGGAATAATTATTAGAAAATTAATGTCTCATTTTAAGATTAATGTTTGGAATGATACTCTGTTAATGGTAACTCGAGTATGTGAGCTTATTATACTTATATAAAAACTAAAATAATCTTTCTTGTCAAGGGATATAAAGTTATTTTCCTGTTAGACGTGTGTATCCTATTGCCTGTAGAAAGGAACATCATTCACTCCATTGCCTGAGCTCAAAACTCTCAAATTTTCTTTAACTTTTTTTTTCTTAATATATAGAGTATCACCAAGTGCTTGAGAAATAACTGCACATCCCCTATCCAGCCAAGAAATGTCTCAGAAGGTTGACCTGATCATAGGAGGTCCCTTCTTTAAATCTTTGATAGGGACAACTGTTCTGCCAACCATTTCTTTAGATTGTGAGCACTCTCAGGATTCTACATCTTTGCCCTGTGGATGGATTCCTGCCTTCCCCTATTCTGTCTGGAAATCCCTATTCATTCTTTAATGTTCTATTCAAATAGCATTTTTTCTAATAATATCCTCTCACTCATACTCCATAATTCTAATCCTCAGGCAGAATAAATTACTTCCTCATCCATGTTCTTGCACTTTGTACAGATCTCTATTGATTAGCAAATTACATTAGCGTTCATTTTTGTTTCCTCTATTATCTCCCTTGCAGAACTGAGTCCCTGGAGAAAGGGATACTTATACACACTTGTGTACCACATCCCTGACATTACCTGGCTTGTCGTAGGTGCACAGTAAATGATTATGGAACTACTTTGTGGTTAATTCTATGCTGAAATATATGTGGCTAAAGCAGAAAAAATTCTAGAACTATCTATGGCCTGGGGCATTTGCCTATAATAATTAAGTTTACATACAATAATTAGATTATAAATTTTATCATCACTATTGCAAAGTCTAAAGCACTAAGACACTAATCCTTCAACTTCCGAACTCCACATTTAGCCTGCTCTAAGGAGAAATAGAAGTTTGTGTACCTCAAAAGGCTGGATCATTGGACACACAGTAAGAATTATATCAAAGGAGGTCTTTTGTCCAAAAAAAAGCTGCTGATAGAAGTTATTATACTTGCTTTCTGGTTTGTGTTGATGTGTTTATAGTATGATTAAATATTAGTTTTGTGATTTATTAAGTATTAATACTACTGGTAGTTTCAAATAAACATTACAGTGAAGTTTTACAACAATTGATAAAAACCATGAGTTTCTTCCTGTAAGCAGAAATGTCATGTGACTTAACAATAAGTTCCTAATTGTAGAGAAATGTTCAAGATAAATTTTAAGTAATAAAAACAGCAGGATATAGATATATGTCTCCCAACTTTATAAAATATATATACATATATGTACCATTATACATATATATATATAATATAAAGCATATATGCTTACATATATGTACTTAAGTAGTAAGTTTATATATTGGCTTATACAAGCATACAGAAGAAACTGAGGGGAAACATAAGTGGTTGCCTTCTCTAAATTTTCTGTAATGGTCATATTTAATTTTTATTCCCATAAAAATCCTTTTTAAAAATGTTACTCATTGTTATATAATTAGATCCAATGAGGCTATTTTTGAAATAAAAAATTCTTGTTTGAATTATCTTTCTTTAGACAGAAGATATCAGATTTCTGCAAATACTGGTATATTTTTATAATAAACTAATATAGAAAGTTGGAAGGTAAGAGTCTCATAGCTGCTACATTATGTAGTTTGTATAATAATGAGAGTGATGGTAATCAATGTGGAAAAATGAACATATAATATTGGAAACAGATGCTAATACACAGGTGGTTGAACAAAAAATAATAACGCTCCTGGTTCAACACTCTTGTGCTGAAGGAACATCTGGATGTGTGCGTTTTATCCCAAAGCTAGAACTTGCTCAAAAGAAATGAAATTAAGAAATTGTTTGAATGAGTAGAGTTGAGTCACAAGAAATGAATTTCAAGGTGATCTTTAAGTCCATGTTGCTGCTAAATGCCTGTAAAGTCATGAGGCTGATTCACATGAGTCATGCATGAAAATACCTTACTAAGAAATAGCTTACTGAAATGTCACACGTGTATATGCAAGTTTGTTTTATAGCACATAGGTTTTTTTTAATATTAAACTAATATATTTTTTAATGCTTTTTATTTATTTTTGAGACAGAGAGAGACAGAGCATGAGCAGGGGAGGGGCAGAGAGAGAGGGAGACATAGAATCCGAAGCAGGCTCCAGGCTCTGAGCTGTCAGCACAGAGCCTGACGCAGGGCTCCAACTCATGGACTGTGAGATCATGACCTGAGCTGAAGTTGGACACTTAACCGACTGAGCCACCCAGGCGCCCCTTAAACTAATATTTCTAATCTCTAATACCTAGTATCTGAAGGTAGACATTCCTACACAAATATTTTAATGACTTTTATGAACAAGAGAAATTATCTGGAAATATATTCTTCTTATATGTTTATTACATGTAATATGTAAATAAAAGTACAGCTATGTCTGTCATATACTGGGATGTTTATGAAGTTTTCATACGACTAATTAACATTTATTTTACAAACTAAGATGACCTACTCTGCAATCCTTTTTAAACTTCCACCCAAACAAATAACATGTGTCCAGGATAATAAGACATTATAGCAATGGAACCTGAATATTGAAAATATTTCTAAGCTCCCATCACTTGTTTACTTCTAGAAATATTTAGTAAAACAAGTTAAATGTACAAGGGGAAAAATCATCTTTTCCCTAGGAATTTGTTGTAATAGTATTTGGTCTTTACCATTTAAAAAATTAGAAAGAACAGATGGACCTGTGTTCAAAAAGAACCCATTCTCTGGTAATGTTTTTATAGCCTGCATTGTTTCCATTGAGCTTTGTGCTAATAGTTTGTATAATTATTTTTCCTATTTGGCCATAATATTGTGAGCGTATGAAATGGGCAATATGTCAGGAATAATTAGGCCTCATAGTGCTGAAAACCCAGTGGGAAAACTACCTCTTTTATAAAAGCAACTCATTATCTGTAGACCTGTCAATTTTACTTAGCAAAGACCATCTGTTTGAAGCCACCTCTTTTCCCAGAGGAGAAATTCCTCTTCTACGAAGAACTGCTCCATGATGTCAATATACCTTTCTCCAAAAAAAGGCCTCTCTTGTCTTCACTTCTTTCTGTACCCTCTGAACTGGGTTGTTTATTATACAACTAACAAAGATGGTTCTATATAACTTAAAAGGTAAAATAAAATGAATAGATAGTGCCATCATAGAAGAGGCATATTATAAATGTATTTGGATGGATTTATGGCTACAGGAAGCTTTCTCATGGACTACAACCATTACAAAATATTTACAGGTACTTGTGACTATGGTTTTATCAGTAGCAGCATGCCAACTGGTAATTGCCAACCACATTAAACTGGTATATTTCAATTTCATCTTAATTTGAAATTATAGGGAACATTATGACTGAAAAGAAATAGTTTCATGTGCCTAGAATTTAACAGTTTATTGCTTTTCAGAAAAGTACATAATTGGTGTTTGAATAGTTCAGATATTAGTAGGCCACTCAGGGTTAGCAGTTAGAAAGAGACGGTCAGTTTTGGAGAAATCCTCCTAGATAAATAATATGGAGGTACATAAAGCTATACAGATAATGTTCTGTATCCTCCAACCCCCCCTCATTTCACAGCAAACTAATTTCAGTTTTACCAAATATGAGGATGCATACTGTAGACACGCCAGAGACTACAGTACTAGCATTGCCTACTATTGGAGCGTAATTCACAGGGACATTAGGGATTTACCAAGCAGTCCATGCTCAAGCTTGCATGTTTATATACACAGTGAGGAAAGAGTGAAGCAGGCCTCACATTTCTGCTTACATCTTGTAATTCTCTGCCATTGTCATTGCATATTTAAATTTATCCAGAACAGAGTGGGATTTGTTTCTTCCTTTTTGTCTGAAGCCTTTTCCTCATATGATGCCACAGTGGTCTGCAGTGAGTTAACAAGAAATGGCTGCAATATCTCAGTGTAAAAGAACAGTTGACCATAAAGTTTACCCAGAACTCAGAATTAGTATGTACTCCTGTTATAATCCCTAGAATAGCATTCAGAGTTCATGTATTCCCAAGATGAGTTTCAATAAGCTACAAATAGATTATAATGTTCTTCCAATTTAATTACCAACAAACTTTTTCTAGGAAGTCAGCATTCAGCCTTCCTCTAAATGACAAGTTAATGCATTGAGAACAAGGCAGCACTTAGAAACCAACATGCACCACAGTAATAAAGAATAATCACAAAAGAAAGGGAAAGAATATCTGAAGACTCTGAATTGGGCCAACCAATCACATATTACTATAATACGGTACAAATCATGCATGGTGTCTTTGCGTGTGGGCTCTCGTAGCAGTTCCAGGATTATATATTTCTTATACCTAAAGAACTTCTCTGGAATAATTAATAACTCAGGCAGAATGTGAAAGTTCTAATATTTTACCAAAGCAAAATGACCTTTGACATTCACCTAGTCTAAACTCAAGCCAAATCTTCCCAAATCCATTTTGGGCTTTGAATGAATTTCACTTAAAAATTTGTGTTCTCTCTCAGTGAAGCCATTCCTGATTGGTTTAGTTATGTTTTATTAAAGATACAAGCATTCTGTACTATCCAAAGGTAATTGGATAGTCACTGGTTAATTTTTTACTCACTTAGCATTAGTTTATGTTTTCTAACTAAATTTAGAAATTTTTTTTTTTAAATGACAGCTTTGGCACACTTGGGTGGCTCAGTCTAAGAGTCTGACTTTGGTTCAGGTCATGATCTCGTGGTTCGTGGGTTCAAGCCCCTCATTGGGCTCTGTGCTGACAGCTCAAAGCCTGGAACCTGCTTCAGATTGCATCTCTCTTGCTCTCTGCCCCTCCCCCATTCTCTCTCTCTCTCTCTCTCTCTCTCTCTTTCACTCTCAAAAATAAATAACCTTAAAAAATAAAAAAAAATGATAGTATTGTTTGAAAGGCATTAAACTAGCAATAGTCAGAATATAGGTTCACAGAGAACATCTGGGAAAGAGGAAAAGCAGTACATGTGAGCAGACGTAACAAATATCTAGAATGGAAAAAATATGATTTTTAATATTTAAAATTTGTGACTTCTATCACATCTCTCTCCCTTGTACCAACCTGACAAGCATGTCAACTAAACATGATATAATGAGTAGAGAGAAGGAAGGTCATACTTCTTAGCTAAAGTTAATGGTAGAAAATAGAAGCCTCTGATTTGACATGGCAGAAAATATAATGTGCTTACAGCTACCTGTTTTATAAGCCATCCCTTTTCTCATTTCCTGACTCTCATGGCTACCAGTACCACTCTATGAACACAGTGAGGAGACATAACAGAGGATCATACAAAACTACTCTACTCATAGACACTCTTTATAAAGGGCATAGTAATTGCCAGGGCCTGGTTCTACCTCCACATACTTCATCTTTACTTTCTGCACTTTTACTTCTTTTTTCACACATCTAAGTTTAAATTTTATAAAACAAAAAGTCTTGTAATTCTCTGCCCCTGTCATTTTCATAAGATGTAAACTTGTATATTTTATTTAGCCCAGGCAAGTATCCAGCAATCAAGCAGATAGATTTACTTTTTGTATTAAAATATAAACAATAGAAAATACCTAAAGGATGATTCTGATCTATTTAAGGTTACAATTGAAAACTTCTCTGACTGCCATGCCTCTTGCATGGCAGTGACGCAAAGTATATTTTTAGATGGCTCTTAAAACCACAACTACATGCTATTGAATTCCACCCATCACCAACGCACACTTTAGCTCCTCATACACACAAACTCACTGGGAACAGGAAATTCAGCAGTGATTTAAAACCCTGTGTTATCTAAGAACTTACATGGTCTTTAATCTCCTGTATATTTTCCTCTAGATTGATCATGGAGTAAAATGAACTGACAGTTACCTCTTTCTCTTTCTCTTTTCTACCCTTTGCTAGAGATGAAAATTAAAAAAAAAAAAAAAAACTATAATAAAAGAAGAGAGGAAAATTACACTGAAGATTCTAGATATATTACACTATATAATAAGCTTTGTAGTTATCAAGAGTTTACTCATTTTATTTGTCTTATATTTTTGAGACTATAGATAATCAGTTTTCTCATTTTGAAAGTAAATATACCAGGGCATTTGGGTGGCTGATTCTGTTGAGCATCTGACTCTTAATTTCTGCTCAAGTCATAATCCCAGCATTGTGGGATTGATCCTCGCATGGGCTTTGCACTGGGCATGGTGCCTGTTTAAAATTATCTCTCTCCCTTTGACCCTCTCTCCTTCTTGGTCTCTGTCTCTCTAAAAAAAATAAATAAATAAGAAGAAAAAAAAGAAGTAAATATACAGTGCTTCCAGGAGTAAACTGGGCATTCAAATATGGTCTTTGCCTTTTTAGAGAGTGCAATGTAAAATAGATGTGAATAATTAGCTGCTAGACTAATGTGTACATTATATAAGCAAGATTTATAAATAATAAGCATTTCTTGCAGTTCTTTCTTCTGTTCAATCTAAGTGCTATAAGATGACAGACACGTGCCTTAGTATATGTATTTTGTAATCAGGATGAAAAAGTCAAATCTTTGAGTCAGAAGGCTAGTTTTGTTTTTGTTTTTTGCTTTTCATCTTTTCACAGCTGCTGCATAATTGTATAAGCTGTAAGAATGCAGATTTACATGATATATAGGAACTAAGACTGAATCAAGTGCTCCCATGGATTCTGAGATTTTCCTACTTGCTTTGCATATTAGCCATTTTAAGGAACTGATCTCTTTACACGGATGCCATAATCATGGGCATAAATACGAAATCCATTGCCCAGATTCCCTCCAAACTTCTATATAAAATTTTTGAAAAAATGAATACAATATACACTTTAAAATTAAATTATTTTATTTCTGTGGCCATCAGTTGTATATTTCTTATATCCTTAACTATCATGAACTCTACAAGAGATTATAGCAATTAATTATCTGGCATATAGTAAATATTCAAATACTTGTTAAGGTATAAATGACTCTAACTTTTGGGCATTTTTCTAGTATAGCAGATTAGTGGTAATCTCCAGTTTCATTATTCTTCCTCTTTTAAAAACATTTCCTTGTGCTTCTAGATGGTCCATCACTATTGAACTGTTGCCTACTTTTCTCAGTTTGAAAATCTAAACATATACTATATGCTTTGCAATTGTGGCTACCTGGGTTTAGGCTTCACTATAAGTGGATCAATTTCTGTCTCTGCATGTTGCCTAAATTTTCTTCTTGAGATTACAGTACCCTATTATCAGAAAGGAATTCACTCAGGGACAAATAGTAGAACATTTGAAGACAAGTGTAAACAAATAAGAGTTATTTTTTATTCTATAACAAGAATTCTGGAGACAAGTAGTTATTGGTGTAGAGGCTCAATGGTCTCATTACATGTCCCTCTGCAAGTCTCTGGGCTCTTCTCTCTTAACTGCAAGGTGGTGGATACTGCTCGAGACTTGTTTAAATCAGGAAGTAGAGGAAAAAGGGGGGACAAGAGCAGATTTTTCCCTTCAGTAAAGAAAGCAAAAGCTCTCACAGGAAAACCCTGGCAGGAAGCCTTCTTGACTTGAACTTTGTTATACAGCAAGGCCTTGCTGAAAGGGAGGCAGAGAGAAGGATGAAAGGGATGGGTCAGATCTCCATTCTTCCCTCACTTTAGCTCAGAAAGCCATCCTGGTTGTTTGTATTCCCTTCATCCATGTAGTCAGAGCTTGTGGTGTCAGCTCCCACTGCCTATTTTTTTTTACTCTTAGAAGTAGACTTCTCATTGTTTCCACAAATGTACTTTCATGAAGCCCAAAGGTTTCATTGACCTTCCATGAATAGAAGGCACCATCTGAGATTATGAAGAAATGATAGCAAGTGGCTGAAGTAAGTTTAAGGCACATGGAAAGTACATCTCTTAAAAACATTGGTTTTGACATAAAAGCTACCACATTATCCCAATATAGCCTAGGTAAATTCCTAATTATAAGTGTGGTATTTGCTACACATTTATTTATAGTACAAATTCTTTCTCTCTTTCTTATTTACATACAAAGATATCTATTATAAGGAACTGGCTCGTGCAGTTAATGGAGGCTGAAGAGTTCCAAGATCGGCAGGGCAGTTGGAAAGCTGGAGACCCAGGGGAGCCAATGGTATAATTCTAGTTCAAATTTGAAAGCCTAAGAACCAGGAGGGCCACTGGTGTCGTTCCAATCTGAAAGTCAGTGACTAGAGACCCAGGAAGAACAAATTCTTAAATGCTCACTTTCAGTTTCTTTACTTATCTCATCATGAACCAGAAATAGTGGACACATCAGCACCAGTTGGCCAACCACATGTCACATAAAACAGATATGCTAGGATTAGGACACTTTGCTCTTTATATTTACACATGGTAAACATCTCTCTGTATTTCTTTTATCTCGATGATAAAATGTACGATTCCTGGTGTACCACTAAACAAAATTTGATCATAATTATCTGACATTAACAACCACCAGGACTTATTTGTGACACATACATGTAAAGTTAGTTGAAACCTTTTCAAACTTTATTGGTAATGCTGACACCACTCATTCCAACATAGTCTCTCTATAATGGCTAATCTTCATTAGTTTACTGTTAACGTAATTGTGCTAGCTAGGCTAACCCATAACACATTAATGTTTAGATTCATTTCCTTTGCCTTACATAACAGAAAAAAAATGTAAGCATTTCTTTTTCACCCCACAGTGTTCTCAGGAACATCATAAGTACCTATAATGTACTCAGTTCATTATAAGGCCAGCTATTGGTTGAATATTACTTGTACATTTCTTAAGGGTGACTCTGCAACCAGTAAGAGCCAAAAACAAAAGGGCATAATTTGATAAAAATCTTATTGCCTGATAGCTTGCAGACATCTGTCAGCAGTTTTGGTTTCTTTTAAAGGGCAGCACATGGCTGACTGATCTCATAGTAGGATTTATAAGAGTAATTATTGCCATATAATTCAACAAATCACTTTTATCACTGAAAACCTAAAGCTTTCATATTTTCAGTTTTTAGTTGTTGAGCTCCAAGGGAGATAGGCCTCTGTAGTTTGAATTTTAATTCTAATCCAAAGCCTTCAGTAAAATTTAAGTAATTTAATGACAAAATGGAAATAATGATTACACATCTTTTTAAAAAATTAGTTTTTGCTTTAACATTTAGAATATTGCTATGGCTATCTTAAAAAATGGCAGCTGGACCTTTTAGGATCACGTTACTTACTAACATCAAAAATTAGTTTGTGCTTATTAACATCAAAAAATCAACATGCATGGCTAATTGACAATTGAAGTAGATGTGCACCAAAAAAACTGACTTACGCAGAGGCTGAAAAACGTTTTGAAAAGTGCTCATTCTCGAGGCACACTGCTTTTTTTGAGCACTTCCACTGTAATCCAGCAGGTACAGACATTTTAAGAAAGTAACCTTTCTGAGCTTGGGTCTGCCTCTCTCATAAGAGTATTATATGCATAAAATGAGACATTTGCTGTAAATTGGTGAGTACAGTTCCTGCCACATAATATGCACCTGATAATTCACGGTTATTGTGGAGAAGCTGATTTCTTAGTAACTGGGTGGGAGTACTTTGTGTTTAGAAATAATAGTAATTTGAAGCAAAATAAGAAAAGGAAGACAACATACTGGCATGAAGAGATATGTCTGTATTAAAGGTCCCTGAAATAAGTCCTATCTGATAAGAGGAGTTTATAGGAAGATGATGAGATGAATGAGATGTGATGATAGACAGAACTAGACACATTACAAAGATGTATTTACTTAAGCATTATATAGATATATAAAGAGCACATATATTATTTCATTCCCAAGAGCTATACATGAACTGGAGTAGTTTGAGAAATTTCTACAGAGTAGGCAAAACTCACAGGATACAGGAATACCAAATTAGTGGAGACCTGACCAAATGTGCCTATGTAGCCCAGGACTAAGAGGAAAAGGCTAAATGGGACAGATGTAGAGTTATTAGGAAGCCAGAGGGACCTAACCTTTATATTAAGAGCAGCTCTAAAACACACATGCAACACAATTTCACCACTTTATCCCTTCACCCTGTTTATTTCTTCATACCAATTTTTCCACATTCTGTAAATATCTTATTTTTCTGTTTATTTAATTTACAGTCTCTCTCCCCAACTGCAACATCAGTTCTATTAGGACAGAGTCCTTGTCGGTCTTCTTCAGCATTCTATTCAGACATACCTAGGACTATACCAGACATGTGAAATGAAATAGTCAATGTTCAAAAAAAAATGGAGATTAAATTAATAAGTTAATGAGTATAAGCTAAAAATTAAATGATTAATCCTTAAAAAAAAAAAAAACCCTCTACTGGGTAAATTGTGAAATGGCATTGGCAAGTATTACTCGAAGAATTCTATGCTGTCCTCACCCTACCACATTGTTTTCTACCGTAGAACTTCTCAATGACTCTCTACTGCCACAAGGCAGAATCATCACTGCCCACACTGAAGCCAGAGTATAAAGCATGACACCTTTCAAGTGTAAATCTGTGGTCCAAGTGTAAGAAAAAAAGATTTGTGAGAATCTAATCATTTGAGTTGTTTTCTTTCCTCCAAGGTAAATGAAGAATCCATGGACCGGGAAAGGGGGGAGCAGAGGGCTGGGGGAGAAGAATATAAGAAAGAAAGACAAGTTACTAGGGATTGAAACCAGTAGAGAGAAATGATGATAATGAAGTGATATATCAGACCGGTAAAAATTACATGGCCTAGGAATTAAATTCATCTCAGATGAATCAGGAGATGTTACCATAGAGGAATAACAGTGGCCAAGAACCACACATCTTCCTCTTCCTCCTATTGCAGTAGCATTACGTAAGTACTCTGGAACATATGTGCCACCTGGATGAAAGGGAAGGATGGAGGGAATGAATGCTGAGTTGACTTAGTGTATGAAGAATTGTCAAAATGGAGTGTCCCTTATGGGATAGGAAAGAGCTCAGTACAGGAAATTAAGCAACATACAAAGTTTCTATAGAAAAGACAATGGAAGATTTTCAGAGTTTACTCTCTCAGGAATCATTGTGATGGAACTCTACATAGGCATCAAATAGTTATACCTTAAATAAGTTTAAATAAGTGTGCATGCATTAATATGTACCCCAAAAGATACACACAAAGTTCCTGTATATTTGTTTTAATCCATAAGAAACTTCTCTTGTTTTAAATAGTTTGTTTAAATTATTTCTTGCCCTTGACCAATGAGAGGTACCATGTTGAAACTTATCCATCAGTATTTTATACTGGTATTTGGGTATTGTAAATCCCTTCAAAATGAGAAAATAAAATCTTAGCAAACCAATTTTACCATTTGTTCTCATCACAAAACCTAAGCACTTATTCATTCACCCATGATTCATTCAACAAATATTTGTCCTTTTATCAGAAAGCAAGAGCTTTTCCAGAATTTATCGGCAATTTAAGTTCACATCTCATTGGCCAGATATGAGCAGTAGGCCTCCCCTAGCTGTAAGGGAAACTGGGAAAGAGGTTCTTCCATCCTCTGTAACAGAAGGCAGCAAGAAAGAAGGTGGGGAATCGTCATGTAAACAACCATGTCTACCATTATAAATAATGGAAAGAACCCCAGGTTAAGAAAAATCTACCCAATCAAATCTTAATTCTTACAGATTACTCTTGTAATTCCATATCTTTTAACCTTGCCCATTTTCCTGCTGCACAGAGGGGGAAAAATGTAATGAGAAAAAAAAAAAAAAAGAAAATGTTATGATTTGTAAACTTTTGTATAAAGCACAAAGTCATCGTGTGAGCTATTTCCTTTATCCTACCTCCTCTCTTTTATTTCCAAAGTGTATTTTTCTCGGGGTGCCTGGGTGGCTCAGTTGGTGAAAGCTTCTGAATTTGTCTCAGATCACGGTCTCAAGGTTCCTGAGTTTGAGCCCCATGCTGGGCTCTGTGCTGACAGCTCAGAGTCTAGAGCCTGCTTTGGATTCTTGTGTCTCCCTCTCTCTCCACCCCCCCCGCTCAGGTTCTGTCTCTCTCTCTCTCTCTCTCAAAAGTAAATAAGCATTAAAAAAATTAACAAGGTATAGTTTTCTCTATTTAAAATTTTTTTAAATTGAAGAGATTTTTAAAACATATAACTATGAAAACTGAGGTCTATTCCAGCAACTCCATCTAGAACATAAGAAGTCCAAGTCAAGAGGAACTGAATAGGTCAGAGTTTCTGCCCCCACTACCTCTACCCCCTTCTTTTGTGTCTGTACTTCTTCCTGAATATCTGTTTCTCACACAGCTCAATCTCTGACTTGACAATGTGAAATTGGCTCACTAAAGCTGGAGAATGAAAATCTGCAATTGAAATTTAAGAGGCACTGCCAATAAAGCATTGACTAGACATGCCATTAAGTATATTTGAAAGTATAATGAGGATCTATAGGGAGACTTATTCTTGTCCCATACAGTCTTTCAAAGACATTGTGTATTCAATCATTCAACACATGTTTATAAATTGTGTACTGTGTGCCAAGCACCATACAACAAAGTATGTGTTCCCTATACTTGGTCTTTATTTAGACACAGCCATAATGCTACATCTGAAAATTAAGTCTAGATACAGTTATTTTAATTATCTTTGATTCTTCAAAACATAAATCAAAATAATTGAAATTCTATACCTTAAGGAAGGGAGCACATTAAGCTAGATATCAGGATTTTTTTTTCTTTATATGTCAAAAACTAAACGTTCTCTGGAAAACTAATCCACATGGAGTATTTCTTCATATTCATGAAAATGCAAACTCTTTGCAAATGTAATTGCTTGGTCTTCAGAGGCAAGATAGCTTTACTTCTCAGTCTCTCCTTAGCCTTATATTTATCTGCTATGGTCCAGAATACTAATTTTAGGAATATTGAACTCCCATTAGTCAACATTGTTCAAATGTGAAAATCTGTTAATACATTTAATTCCACACTTCTTAAATAAAACATCCATCCTTGTAACTTGCCTTTTATCCATATCAGAGTCATCGACTAATTTCATGGTAGTCATTCATTGACTCAAATGTGGGATTCCTCATCTCTCTCTCTCTCTCTCTGCTCCATTTAGAACAGGTTTTTAAAGTCTGAGTGTGATTTAGGAGAAAGTGAGTAGTATTTCATACTTAGCAACATCATTCGACCAGGAAAGAGCTCAAATCTTTACACCAAAATTGTGGCTTTTTCTCTTTTACTCATATGAATTTTCACTTTCAGAACTAACAATTCATATGATTATCTTGTATGGCTTAGATTTGTGCAGTACTCCTCACAGTAATTCCTGTGACTCCTTCAAGCTTTTAGCTGTGGATTCACAGCTATTCTACTTCTTAGATTAACATTAGAAAGCAGAATTTGCATGTGGACACTAAGCTTTTACTTATCAAGTCAGCAAATGGAACTAATGTAGAATAATAATGGAGAGGTAACATATAGAAGACTAGAAGCGATTTTTATAAAACATGCAGTTCACACATTTAAAAACATCACATAAGTCACTAAACACTGAATGTATCTTATTTTTCATATCAGTTAAGGTTATCATTGTTTTTTCTAGGACATTGGTGATTTTCAGGCTATAAGTAATGTTGAAAAATTTTTGATACCATTTTAAATGCCAGTCATGTAAACAGTTTCCTTATCTTTGGATAAAATCATATACTCCACCTGTGCATTTTGGATATTTTAAAATATGGGCTTGAATTGAAGAATTTTTTTAAGAGTACAGTGAAATGTAATCCTATGAGACTATCACAAAAACAGCAAATGCTAAATATGATTTTTCTGTGTTACATTCACAAATAGTTTCTTAAATCTATTTTCTTCATGATATTTTGATAGAGTGATTGAAAATCTTCAGGAAAGAGGGGCGCCTGGGTGGCGCAGTCGGGTAAGCGTCCGACTTCAGCCAGGTCACGATCTCGCAGTCCGTGAGTTTGAGCCCCGCGTCGGGCTCTGGGCTGATGGCTCAGAGCCTGGAGCCTGTTTCTGATTCTGTGTCTCCCTCTCTCTCTGCCCCTCCCCCATTCATGCTCTGTCTCTCTCTGTCCCAAAAATAAATAAACGTTGAAAAAAAAAAATTTTTTTAAAAATAATAAAAAAAAAAAATAAAAAATAAATAAAAAAAAAAAAGAAAATCTTCAGGAAAGAGAGATTTCTAAGAGGTTCTTTTAAAAAATCAACTTAATTATACAGTTAACTTCATGTGAGCTATACATGTAAGTTAATTTGTGATGGCTACCTAAAGTAGATGTTTCTCTATCAAAACTGAGCTAATACAGTTTATCTTTTGAATTACCTAAACTACCAACAGTCCCCTTTAAAAACTTAATGGGGCACCTGGGTGGCTCAGTTGGTTAAGCATCCAACTCTTAGTTTCAGCTCAAGTCATGATCCCATGGTTTGTGAGTTCAGTCCCCACATCGGGCTCTGTGCTGACAATGCAGAGCCTGCTTGGGATTCTCTCTCCATCTCTCTTTGCCTCTCCCCTGCTCATGCTCTCTCTCACTCTCTCTCTCTCTCTCTCAAAATAAATAAATAAATAATACTTTTTAATGCCACTGAGAATTTTCATAAATTCAGATTGTTGCTTGGAAATACTAGAAAGATTAAGAATTTTAATTGAGTGAACCAGTCTTCAAAATGGCCACCTACTTTGAAATTTTCTTTTATTTTTCTATTTTCCATTATTTTTTCCTACCTTGATGCATGCATATATAAATGCAGTCAGATACAAATTACTCACTAAACATTCATACTACAGTGTCACTGGAGTTTTCTCCAGACCTTTCTTCTGTGTCTGCCTCAACACTACTCTTTGGTATCATACTTTGGTTGCGATATCATACTTTTTTCTTCATATATGCCTGAAATTTTGAAAAATAATACATACTCTTCCAGAAAATTAATATCTAAAATTGTTTCATAAAATTAAGTAGTAACAAAGCATGTTATCTCCCACATGCTGTATATTGTATTTGTGCTATAAATATAGTTTTGCCAAAAGCTTGTAGCTGCAGATTTAACTTTTTAAATGTATGGTAAAGGGTAAAAAGCCAATCCTTATCATTAAACCCATCAGCCAAATCAGGCTTACTTCATTATTCAATTCAAATAAAATGTCAACATACATTCTCAAGGTGGCCATTTCTTCTGAACTCTAGATTGGAAGATAAAATGATAAAACAATGGAACAATAGATGATAGATATAGACAGAGATAAGATAGAAACCGTCTAGGAGAAGCATTGTACCTTGCCCTGAGATTTTGGCTTATTGCGGGGAAAGGCACAGCTACCTTCAGTATCTCTTGCCAAAGCTCTCTTTGCTTTCCAATAAGACTCTTCCATAGGAGCCAAGCATTTGCTAATTGTTTCTTGGTTTAGTGCATCTAACTTGGTTGTACCCAGACCAGTAATATACTTCTCTTTAGAAAGTAAAAGAAAAATGATTGACAAAAGGGAAGTTGGAAAGGAAAGGCAGAATACTGTGAGCCAAATGGTGTGGGCCAGTTTTAAGAAGTTGTGTAAAAGTCGAGGTTCTAGAAAATGAGTACTGTATAGCTATGTGCCCATGAACCTGTGGGAAGTTCTGTATGTCTTCCAAGGGTACATATATATCAATTTGGAAAACCATTGTTTAAAGTGCTGCTGTCACCTTTATTGAGATAGAATTGCCATATAACATTGTATAAGTTGAAGAGCTTAAAGTGCTTTTAATGTGCAGATTCCTGAGCTTCACTTCTAATAGATTCTTATTCAAGTAGTCTGAGTGAATCTTTGGATTTGACTTTGAGAAAACAAGACTAAAGAAATAAATGGCAAGGAAGAAAATAAATAGTATTCAGACAGAAATTGTGGTGAAGAATTCACCACACTAGCTAAAAATCTGTGAAGTCATGGAAATCTATAATTCCTTTCTAAGCAGGAATTTATGAAAATTTGGACAAAAAATAGAGGGCTCCAAGAAACCAGGCAATTCTACCTTCCCAGCGACAATGTTCATATTGGTGATAAATTTACAAAATACTAAGGAAGGCATATAAATGATTGATGTAGAACAAAGTAGTGATTTTCTCCTTCACTGCTTTAATGTTTCTTTTTTCCTGATGCTTTAAGAAAATAATGCCTGTGTGAAATAATTAATGAATAATGTTAACTTTTGTACAGAGTAATTGTACAATGTGTTAAAGCATTCTATTTTCTATTTCTTAAAGAGAAATGAAGTCTTGTTTCTTCTATTAAAGATTGGTCCTGCCGTTCCCAGGGGCAAAAATCAAGGAGAAAATAGTATTTTGTTTGCACAGTTTATTTAGCCACACTTAGCTATTATTTTTGTAGTATATTCTACCAAAAGCTGTTTTCTTCTCTCTTTGGCATGTACTATAGTTTGTTTCGTTTATTGCATTTAACGGAATTATATGATGTTTTATATTTTTTACTTTTCCAAAGAGACAGTTTTAGTATTTTATGCTATTTGGGATATTTAAGACTTTTTCATGTAATATTTCTTCTCTTTAACAAGGACTCATGGGTAAGTAAGATACTCTGTTTGCCATATTGTATCTGTATAAGCTTGTTGCTCTGTTGCCATAATGCATTTTCAAAAATAAATAGCAAAACTGCAATAAGCTTCTGTTTTACATCCTACTCCTTTAAAAGAAAAGCTTGACCCCTTGAGACACAGATTCTTAGGCAAGGGAGTGCAGTTAGGAGAACCTTGTGATGGAGTGAGGGAAACAGGAGATAAACAACAGTGAGGTTTCATTCAGCTTAAGTCTGGAATCAACCTGACTCATGGGGAGCTCTGGAGCATGGTTAACACTGGAGTGTCGATCTTCCTGGAGGCAAAGACACAAAGCTTTGTGCCCCCATTGTCAGTCACTTACTGGCCACAAGGGGCCATGTGGGGATAGAACTTGAAGTATAATTTCTCAAATATTTCCAGGCAAGATGACTTCTAGCCAAAGATTTTTTTTTTTTTTTTTTTTTTTTTTAAGAAATTGCACCTATGAACAATTAGCAGCCAATACTCCCAGCAGCTAGGGGGATGGATTCTGCACTGATGAGAGGAAGGAAACCTGGCTGAAGTCCCAACAACCTCTACTAGAACTACTAAGCCTGTCAAGTACATTTGTGTAATTAAAATGTTAAGATCTTTCATTAATTATTTTTAACACAAAACCCAAAGTAAGATCGTGTGTGTGTGTGTGTGTGTGTGTGTGTGTGTGTGTGTATCAGGTGTATCAGTGTGTATGTGTGAGAGAAAGAGAGAGAGAGAGAGAGAGAGAGAAAGAAGGGGAGGGAAGAGTGTGTGTGTGTGTGTGTGTGTGTGAGAGAGAGAGAGAGAGAGAGAGAGAGAGACAGAAAGTTAATTTGGTCCATTTGGTAGAGCTTAATGTTACTACTGCCAAGGTTTCAGGCAGAGTGGCTCAGTTAAAAAAGTAACGTCCTCTAGCAGTAATAGATTGTCATGATTTATTTGCTATTTAACCTTGGATAGTTACTTAACTTTTCTGAATTTAGTTCATCATCTCTACAATTGTGGTCATAATATCTAACTGTGGATTATTGTGAGAATATATGTAAAGGCTGTTGACCAGAGGGAAATACCAAATTGTGGCTCCTTTTTTTATATTGTGCAGATTATTTTATTGTTCCCCATTTCATGACTTCAGACACTTGCTTTGGAAAACAAAAGTAGACCAAGTACAAAACTATGGTCGCATTTATGCAAATGTGATCTCTGTTGAAAAAAAAAAAATGCCTAACACAGGGTGTCATCTCTTTGTAAAAAACAGAACATTTACTTTTTTTGTTTTTATTTTATTTTATTTTTTAAAATTTTTTTACATTTATTTATTTTTGAGAAACAGAGTGAGACAAAGTGCAAGCGGGAGAGGGGCAGAGAGAGAAGGAGACACAGAATCTGAAGCAGGCTCCAGGCTCTGAGCAAGTGGTCAGCACAGAGCCTGATGTGGGGCTCGAACCCACAAACTGTGAGATCATGACCTGAGCTGAAGTCCCACGCTCAACCGACTGAGCCACCCAGGTGCCCCATTTTTATTTTTATTTTAAATGATAAAGTTCTCAGACACTACTGAGGTGAATAAAGAAATGCACCATTAACATGTACCATTTAAATGCACCATTGCATCAGCAAAATTGGTTGGCGTTCTATAGAGATTTCTGAAGAAAGTTACCCTTCATATAATACTAAGATATTATAGTCATCAAATGATATAACACAACGTGGACAGGCAAGATATTTAAGAAGGTCACGGACATATTCTAAAGCAGTGCATTATTATGTAACCCATAGGCATGCATAGATAGACCTTCATGGGGCTTTAGCTTTTTCTGCTGGTCACCACTAGATGGTGATATATGAAAGTTCAGACTCGTGCAAAGATAAAAGTAATGCTTTGGATCTCCAAAATTAGCTACAGGCAAATCCATCTAGCTGGATCTTAACAGTAAAAAAGTACATGCACTAGTACATATATGAATAAATCCCACAGATTACCAGAATATTTACTAATCCCCCACCTTCACTCTCATTCAGAGACACTATACTCTTACTTTACAAACGGTTATAGCAAACTTTGGTTACAGGTGTCTGAAACTATAGATAAATTAGAAGCAAGAAAATGAGATAAGAGAAGGGTACCCACAAGCTATACATTTTCAAACTGGCCTCTTATAACTTCAGAGCAATATTTCTTCAACTTTGTGTATATTTTAGTAGAACAATATATATCTATGCATATTATTATCACTTTAGATCTATATTATAGGATTTGCTGGTGAAATAGTCTCATTTTGCATGTAAAGAATGACCCAGAATGTTGTTGACTTTTGCGAAGTAACAATACTGGATCTCAGATACATATGTTAGATCTCCTAGGCTATATGCTTATTCAGATTTTTTAGGAAGAATTTGTTTTTTCCATAATTCAGGAAGCGCTGCTTCTGGATCCATTTGATAAAGGGAAAAAATTCTGCATGTTTACTACTTGGACTGGAATATATGTCCATATCTCTGAGTCAATACGTATTTATTTACAGAGCATGTACATGTGATAGCCACTGTGCTAGACAGTAGGAATTCAGTGGTGAATAAAACAAACATGTCTTACCCCTCATAAAACTTAAAGCTTATAGTGTAACTTGGCAGGCAGACACAATGCAAGTAAACACAAAATAATTATAATAGATTTTGGATGCCATAAAATAAAAGAACAGAGAATGGAAGAGAATAATTGGCAAAAACTATAGGGATGGCCTCCTGAAGAAGTAATATTTAAGATAAGACCTAAAATATGAGGAAGAGTCAGCCAGGTGTGGGGGTAGCAGTGAGTTATTTGTAGGAAGGCCCTCAGGGCAGAAAATACTTTGCTAATTTTAGAAGGATTCTGAAATGAAGTATTAGAGTTTTAGACTGACCAGTGATGGGTGCTAAAGCAGAGAGATGGAGATAGAAATATAGACAGGTTCCACATTCAGGAGTTTGGATTTATTCCAAGTTCAAATGAAGGCTTGGTGGTTTTCAAGCAGGGGAAAGTGTTCCGACCTAATTTACATTTTAGAAGGATCACTCTACTAGCTGTAGGAAGCAAACTGAAAGGACTTAGGAGTGGAGGTGGGAGGACCACTACTAGGGCTATTGTGAAGAGAACTATCAGACTACAAAGGAGGCAATGGAGGTGAAGAGAGGTGAATAATAACACTCCAACAAACTTTGGAGGTAAAGTTGACAGAACATGGTGATGGATAGTAGATGAGAGTGGTGGGGGGCAGTGAGTAAGGAAAGTGACTTGACCCCTTCTGACTTGTTCCTGTGACTATATGATGTTCTGTTCCAGTAGAGGAGATTTTCCTAAATTTAACACCATGTTGTATGTCATAACCATCAGCATTCTATGCTGACGGAAGGTGGACATCTAGAATAGATGGAAGAAAGTGTATCAAAAGAGACAAAAAACAACATGCTTTTTCAGTCTTTCTGCTTTTTCCTTTGAGCTCCCACTCTTTTCTCCTCCTGAGACCTTAATATTTTATCATCTTTAGCATTAGAACTTAAATATTTAAGGATTTGACATTTTTTTAAGTTTTATTTATTTTGAGAGAAAAAGACAGAGTGCACACACACATGTAGGAGATGGGCAGAGACAGAGGGAGAGAGAGAATCCCAAGCAGGCTCTGCACAGTCAGCACAGAGCCCAATGGGGATCTTGAACCCAGGAACCATGAGATCATAACCTGAACCAAAATAACCAACTGAGTCACCTAGGTACCCTGACACTTTTTAAATTGGGGTATAGTTGAGGTATATATACTGAAGCATTAACATGTTACACAATGTTACATTAGTTTCAGATATACAAAGCAGTGCTTGGTCAACTACTATGTGTTATACATATGTAAATATTTTTATCAATTCATCTGTCAGTGAACATTTGTGCTATGTCTCTTCTATATCTGAAGAGCTTCATGATGGTTTAGATACCACTTAACAAGTAAGGTAAAAAAGGAAAACTACCTTAAGATAATGGTGATTATTTAATAGTTAGAACAGAGAAAAATATTATTCCCTAATTCATCATGATAGGATGGTAAAATATCACTTAGCCCCAAAATATTCTACTAATTCCAAATGAAGACACACTACAAACCAGGAAAAATGCAGAAAGTGTCTTGAAATTATATAGAAATACTTTGGAGAAGAAAGATGAAAAGACAAATCCAGTCTTTATGCCTATTATATTATTCAGAGTTAAGTAAGAACAAAATGCACCATATTCAAATTAGGTAAACTCCTTAATTTGATTGGGTTTAAAATTTAATATCGAAACCATAATGCTAATTTAGGCTTGAGCTAAAAATAATATATGAGAGAGCTGAAGGATAGTACAATGTAGTGAATCATACAATGCAATATAATCCATCAAAACTACAGAGCCTACAATTTTCTTCCTGTATTTTAGATTGAAAAATGACTTTGAGTGTATGCTTATAAGGATAAGTGATGAGAAATCTAAGTTGAGATAAAACCATGTGATATTATCTTTATATGATAATGTATAAATCTAACAGCCACAATTAATAATAATTAAAGGCTTAAGTGGCCCTGGGATATATAGTTAACAGAAGATAAGTACACCTATCAATATGAAGCTTTGGAATATTACTCAACTAAAGTTAGGGCAATTAACCTGACAGCATTCCACTGAATTTCTGAGCACAAATAAATGTTATAAAACTCACGTGGGTCAAAAATTGACTTAATGTTACTTAGCATTCTGACACAGCATATTTAAAATGATCATTATTCAGTCATAACTTAGAAATCAGTGAATAAATCTGAATGTGTAATTAATACAGATAAAATAAATGGGAAAAATCCTTACTGAACTTATGTTCATATTTTGACATTACTATTATCTTAAAATACTGTTAGCCCTGTTAAGATATTACAGAACTTCTGACTCAATAAAGTTCAATTTATTTTTTTAATATAATTTATTGTCAAATTAGCTAACATACAGTGTGTAAAGTGTGCTCGTGGTTCAATTTAAAATACAACATCATTCTTGGGGCATCTGGGTGGCTCAGTCTGTTAAGCTTCTGACTTTTGGTTTTAGCTCAGGCCATGATCTCACAGTTCGTAGGTTTAAGCCCCATGTGGGACTCTGTACTGGCAACACAGAGCCTGCTTGGGATTTTCTGTCTCCCTTTTCTCTCTGCCCCTCCCCTGGTCAAGCCCTATCCCCCCACCCTCTCTCTCTCTCTCTCAATATATAAATAAAACATTAAAATTTTTTTAAAAATAAAGTCAGATGAAACAAAATATCATTCTTTGGAAACATTTTTGTAATACATATGGGCTAAATAGCAAATTTCCATAGCGAATAATGCCAAATATCCTACATTTTAACTGAAAAAGTGAAAATATCATTGTCATTATTAATAATATTTTTCTAGGTACTCAATACAATTTAGGTTCACAAAACTTATTTTTTCAGATTTCTATGTCATTAGAGCTCTGTTTCTTATACTTTAGTATTTTTTTACTGGCATTCATGGGACAGCTGTGTGTGGTAATATCAGTTTATGTGGCATTCATCTGTGTATTTTGTGTATTTTTCTTCTGTTGATTCAACTTACTGATTGTAAAGTGCTTATGAAAATATTGAAGACCCTGATTTTTTTAAAAATTATGCATATAATGAAATTATATATTAAATGAAATAAGTATTATCATACTTTTGTCTGTAAAAGATAATATTTAGGCCACACTTACTATTGAGTTTTACCTGGACAGTGGTTGTAAATAACCCAAGGTTTTCATATTCTATTCTTCCATGTATATATCTTGTGTAATCTAGTGCATAACTTACTTCCACTTTATTTCTAATTTGGTAGTAGCGTTGACCTTTTATTTAATTGTTTAAAATGTAGAAGATAAGCCAACTAAACAAGTGAAAATCTTGAATAATATGCTACCTGAAAGTTCTTAAAATCACAAATCGATTTCTAATTTACTCAAATCTTCTATTTTTAAAATATGAACTATTTGTAATTTTTTACTTTAAATCATAAGTGAAAATTTTTATTATTTTTTAAAAAATTTTTAACATGAAATTTATTGTCAAATTGGTTTCCATACAACACCCAGTGCTCATCCCAACAGGTGCCCTCCTCAATGCCCATCACCCGCTTTCCCTTCCCTCCCACCCCCCATAAACCCTCAGTTTATTCTCAGTTTTTAAGAGTCTCTTATGGTTTGCCTCCCTCCCTCTCTTACCTTTTTTTCCCCTTCCCCTCCCCCATGGTCTTCTGTTAAGTTTCTCAGGATCCACATAAGAGTGAAAACATATGCTATCTGTCTTTCTCTGAATGACTTATTGCACTTAGCATAACACTCTCCAGTTCCATCCACGTTGCTACAAAAGGCCATATTTCATTCTTTATCACTGCCAAGTAGTATTCCATTGTATATATAAACCACAACTTCTTTATCCCTTCATCAGTTGATGGACATTTAGGCTCTTTCCATCATTTGGCTATTGCTGAAAGTGCTGCTATAAACATTGGGGTATAAGTGCCCCTATGCATCAGCACTCCTGTATCCCGTGGGTCAATTCCTAGCAGTGCTATTGCTGGGTCATAGGGTAGATCTGTTTTTAATTTTTTGAGGAACCTCCACACTGTTTTCCAGAGCAGCTGCTGCAGTTTGCATTCCCACCAACAGTACAAGAGGGTTCCCGTTTCTCCACATCCTCGCCAGCATCTATGGTCTCCTGATTTGTTCATTTTAGCCACTCTGACTGGCATGAGGTGGTATCTCAGTGTGGTTTTGATTTGTATTTCCCTGATGAGGAGTGATGGTGAGCATCTTTTCATGTGCCTGTTGGCCATCTGGATGTCTTCTTTGGAGAAGTGTCTATTCATGTCTTCTGCCCATGTCTTCACTGGATTATTTGTTTTTTGGGGGGTGGAGTTTGAGTTTTTAAAAGGATTGAGAAAGAGTTACTTCTGTAGTTGTTTATAATTCTTTGAAAGATATCTTAAAATATACATTTATAAAGTACAATCTCATAAAAATATGAAATTTTTCAGGGTTTGGAGAAAAGATAAATTCTAAGATTTCTAAAACAATTATAGAACATGGATCCACAGTCAATATTATTTGACTCCAAATTCCTGTCCCTTTCTCTATTAGCCCATAGCATTTTTCAATGTTTATTGAAGTAAAATATGTGTAACATAAAACTGACCATGTTAATCATATTTAAATATACCATGTGGTGATAATTAAGTACATTCTTACTGTTGTGTATCACCACCATCCATCTCCAAAATGCCTTCCATGTTGCAATGTTGAAACTCTATACTTAATAAACAATAAATAGCTCCCTTTTCTCTCTTCTTAGAAACTGTATTTCTGTCTTCATGATTTTGCCCATTTGAGGTATCTCATATGAGTGGAATTATAGAGAATTTGTCTTTTGTTTTTGGTGTAATTCATTTAGAATAATATCCTTAAGTTTCATCCATATTGTAGCATAGGTTAGAATTTCTCTTATTTTTCTTTCTGTGTAGAAAGCATCTTTATTTTTTATTTACATTTTATTTAGTTAACATGAATGCAATATTGGTTTCAGGAGTAGAATTCAATGATGAGCACAGAGAATACTCAGTGCTCATCACAACAAGTGCCCTCCTTAATACCCATCACCCACATAGCCCATCCCCCACCCACCTCCTTCCATCAACCCTCAATTTGTTCTCTCTTGTTAAGAGTCTCTTGTGGTTTGTTTTCCTTTCTTTTCTTCCCCCCTCCTTCCCATATGTTCATCTGTTTTGTTTCTTAAATTCCACATACAAGTGAAATCGTATGGTATTTTTCTTTCTCTAATTGATTTATTTTGCTTAGCATAATACATTCTATCTCCATCACATCATTTTTCTTCAATCTTTTTTCTCTGTTTCTCAGACCTGATAGTTTCAATTACATTATGTTCATATTTGCTGATTCTTTCCTCTGCTTATTCCAATTTGCCTTTGAATCACTCTAGTCAATTTATCATTTCAGTCATTACCCTTTTCAGCCTCTACAATTTCTTTTTTGTTTATTTTTGGTTTTCTATCTTTTTATTAATATTTCCATTTTGTTCATGCATCATTTATTTTCTGTATATTTTTGTGTGTATAAAGAATGCACTAGACATAGATGTGCCTTCTGGTCTTAGAAATGATTTCTGGTTTTCCCCCCTCTGAAGAAGCCATATATAACTTTTTCTCTGTATGCCTTGTGATTTTTTTTTTTTTTTTGGTTGTTGTTGAAAATGCATTTGAATCTAATGGGGTGCCTGGGTGGCTCAGTCGGTTGGGTGTCCGACTTTGGCCCGGGTCATGATCTCATGGTTTGTTACTTCAAGCCCCACATTGGGCTCTGTGCTGACAGCTTAGAGCCTGGAGCCTGCTTCTGATTCTGTGTCTCCCTCTCTCTCTGCCCTTGCCCTGCTCACACCCTCTCTCTCTCTCTCTCTCAAAAATAAGAATAAACATTTAAAAAAAAGTTAAAAAAAAAAGTAATAATGTGATAACCCTGGAAATCACATTCTCCTCCTTCCCCAGGAGTTGCTGGACAATTTTGGGTTTTTTTGTTGTTGTTGTTTGATTGTTGTAGGCTTTCTCCATACCAAGGATCAACCTGAGGTATAAACTTAAGATATTCCCGGGTATTTTCTGAGCCTATGCCTTTCCCTGGTCATACATGGTAACTTCTAATTTCCTTATTATATGCAGTTACTTTTGAATGTCCTACTCTTTAATATTTGCCTCCAAAAAGGAGACAAAAAAAAAAAGAAGAAGAAAGGCCAAAAGGGAACAGGTACCAACTGTTTAAATAATCTGAAAGTCCCTTCAACAGACTTTGATTGTAAAGGGAGGATTTTCCATAGTGACTACCTGCTGTGGTGCCTGGGTGGCTCAGTCACTTAGGCTCAGGTCATGATCTCAGGGTTCATGAGTTTAAGCATCGCATTGGGCTCTGCGTTAACCATTCAGAGCCTGGAGCCTACTTTAAATTCTGTGTGTGTGTGTGTGTGTGTGTGTGTGTGTGTGTGCCCCTCCCCTGCTTGTGTTTCTCTCTCTCTCTGTCTCTCTCTGTCTCTCTCTGTCTCTCCCAAAAATAAATAAATAAATATTTTAAAAACTGACCACCTACTTCTGTATGTGAACCTTTATGATCAGATGCAGTAATCAGCTATCAGAACACAGATCCCAATATTTGCCTGCCCTGGCTTTTACAAGCTGTGTTTAAGCTGCTCTAAGAACATATGCATGGCTGATTTCCATGGTGCTGGAGGGTAGGGGATCGATAGCTACTGCAGGGCTAATTGCTAAAATGGACTAAAACTATCTTTAATTTACCATGTAAGTCTTCCTCTTGAAGTTACAAGCTTCCAAAAAAATTGTATCAGACAGATTCTCCTTATGCAATAGTTATCCAGGAGGAGAGACAAAGTTCTGGTGCTTCTTACTCCAGCATATTCTCAGAAACCTCTCTCATTGCCTTTAAAAAAATTGAATTATCATTGACATATAATACATTAGTTTCAGGTATACAACACAATTATTCAATATTTGTATATATTGCATGTGATCATCACGATAAGTCTAGTTAAAATCTATCACCACACGTAGTTACAATTTTTTCTTGTGATGAGAACTTTTAAGTTCTATTGTCTTAGCAACTTTCAAATATACAATACAGTATTAATATTAACTGTCATCACCATTCTACACCCATTAGTTTTGATTTAAGAAAATAAATCAAGTTGAAACTATTTGAATCAAATAATAGTTATAACATAAGACATTGTCTGAAACACATACTAATCCTACAGATATTTGCTTCTTCCAGACAATTAGTAGGTGATCCATTGGATCAATCTAGCTTTTGTCTTTTCCCAGAAACTAGAAAAAAATCTGAAAAAATGGTGTCGATATTACAAGATCACAGATTCATACTCTTTCATAGATCAATTAGCAAAATAATTAAAAATATCTTTTTCTAAAGATGGATCCAAATTTATCTATAGGCCACAATTAAGTACAAAAAATTGTTACTTCAGGGATTGTTTTTTGGCATCAGCTTATTAGGAAAATCTGAACAGAGATTCTCATATACTCATTCCGTACTCAACACTTTTAATTATTACTTGAAAATCTAGCTGTTAATTAAAAATGCTCAAATAATAAATTTTTCTTACTTTTAACAAGAAAAATTATGGTATGATAATTTCTATAATATGTTCTATCTCAACTAGTCAGTTCTCTATGCATTGAATGCATGAGAGACACCTGCATCTTCCTCTATGTTTTTTTTATGAATGAATTCAGATCCCATTAATTCACAGTATGTGACAAGATGGACATACATATGGTTTAGAATTTGTGTTTATAAAACAATCCATTGGAAAGAAAAGGTAACAGCATATATAGAACATTAAAGCTCCTGAAAATAGCAAACTTTTCATATTTTTAGAGGCATTTATTTCCATACTGTTAGCTCACATGCTACTTAGGACATATACAAGTTAGATCCCTTTATGTCCTCCATAGTATCTGATAGGCTGCATTTCAATGACATAGAGTAGGCCATATGATATTTTCTAGCAATAAACTTTTGGGTCAAGTAAATTGATGAGTATACTGTTGCCTGAACTGCAATGCTAAAATAACACATTTCTTATAACACATTATTTTTTATTATTATTTTAGGGGGAAAGAAATTTATACCAAAATTGACCAAATATACCAAAATGACCAAAAGCAGTCATTTAGAACGAAAATAGTTTAACTTCTAAAAATTTAAGACCAAAAGATATTAACTTGATAGTTACTTTATGATATGTTTAGATACAGATTGAAGACACAATTATCTGAGGAAAGATGATATGGCTAAAAAGATGGTTGAACAACATGGCAGGGCTGCCGATGACTTTTAAGAACATAAATGATTAATATTTAAATTTATCTGCACTTCTAGAATATAAAAGTAAGATCTGTTAATGTCTAAAAAGAGCTTGGATGGGGGCGCCTGGGTGGCGCAGTCGGTTAAGCATCCGACTTCAGCCAGGTCACGATCTCGCGCTCCGTGAGTTCGAGCCCCGCATCAGGCTCTGGGCTGATGGCTCAGAGCCTGGAGCCTGTTTCCGATTCTGTGTCTCCCTCTCTCTCTCTGCCCCTCCCCCGTTCATGCTCTGTCTCTCTCTGTCCCAAAAATAAATAAACGTTGAAAAAAAAATTTTTTAAATAAATAAATAAATAAAAAGAGCTTGGATGAATTTTTAATAAAAATCATAGACAGTGGATGAATTCTCACTATGGTCAACATCAGGACAGAGGTAAAGAAACTTTGAAGAGAAAGACTAAAGCGAGAATTCTGCAGAGATAGAGAGTAGGAGCCAGAGGTGATCCTCAAACCATATGTATTTGTTTTTCAAACAGAAAACCAAAAGAAACTTTTTTTCTTTTTTCATTGGTACCACCACAGAAAGCATCACACAGATATGTTTTCTGCTATCTGCTAATCTGCTCAAGAATGTGATCCTGGGAAACAGACCTAAGAGAAATACTTTTTCTTTTGGTACTTAAAATATTCCTAAAGATCTATTTTAAAAATTTTTCCCATCAGTCAGTGTAGAAATTCAAAATTGAGATTTTTAGGTATAGCAATTTAAATTATTCTTTTTTATGTTGCCAACAAAGATGATTTATTCAGAGTAAATGGAAAAGACTTTATGTCCCTATATATGAGAGATTTATTATTGATGATGAAGGTAACTAAATCCTGATGAATAAAATTGGATGGTGTCTAATTTCAAGATAAATTCCAGTATTATTTTTCAATGGTGTGCTTTATTTAATTTTCTAGTTATTTTATATCTCTAAGAGATATTTTATAAATTTAAGCTGATAATATATTACTTTGGATGCCAAGTTGTTTTTATTAATGTGAGTGTTAAAAAGCTTAAGTCATTGACAAGTACAATGATAACTTTTCATCTTTATATTTATAAATTTCATATTTTAAGTATATTTTTATTCCTATAAATATTTCTTTAAACTGTAGAGTTAGTACAGAAGTATTAGTTGCACATCAATTTGGCTACCTTAATATATATATATATATATATATATTAGAAGCACATTTCACCTGAAGACATTTTACTTTCATTGAAGATACAAAACCTACAGTCATGTAATAATGTATTGTCCCTACAAGTAAAAATAACACATCAAAATAGCTAAATAAGGATATCCATGTAATAATTTTTGAGGAAACATTGAGAGACTGATCTAAAAAAAAAATGAATCCCAGAAAATTTATAAAGATCTGTCTGGAAAACTATTGCCAAGGTTTGATCTCAACCTTATTAAGTTCATCCCAATATACTAGAATGTGACAGTCTTAAAGAGGTAGTGTCATTAGACCTTCTGGAAAACCTAAACCTCCAGTAAGAATTCAGTTCCACCTGGGGACTTGTGTCATTACCCTGTGCACCTAGGCATTCTGGATGGTTAGACAGCCTATGGCATTTATGGATTAGACCTGTTTTACTAGCCCTTGTTCTTACAGTTGAAATATCTCTCTCCCTTAGCCTGCTGATAAAAATACCTAATTGCTTCAGAGCCCGTCAGAAAAAAATGACTTTCCTTTCAGTGATCCCCATTAACTTCTATAACATTTGGATTTCAGCCTGTGCAGATGGATGAGTCATCCAAGAATCATTCTTGGACCTATTGTGTAACATGACAAAACCATAGGCCAAAATATTGCCTTCAAATTACAGCTTTTTAAGGGGTATGATTTGCTTATTTCTGCCCACACTAGACACTAGAATTCTGATCTAATTATCCGATAAGGTCCACCCAGTTCAGATGTTTATTCTTTAACAATTCCTAACTAGATTGTTTTATGTGGGACTTACCAAAGTAGTGAAAGATTTATCGTAACTTTCTTCTGCACTCCTTCCTGTCTGTCCTCTTCCTTTCCTCATCAAATTACCTTTTCCACCATGAGACTGATATTTGCTTGGTAATATATTCAATGAAGATACACCATGCACCATGATTTCTGATTCCAAGGTTTTTTTTTTTTTTTTAATGTTTATTTATTTTTAGAGAGAGAGAGAGAGAGAGCAAGCAGGGGAGGGGCAGAAACAGGGATAGACACAGAAACTGAAGCAGGCTCCAGACTCTGAGCTGTCAGCACAGAGCCCGATGTGGGGCTCAAACTCACAAACAGTGAGATCATGACCTGAGCCAAAGTCACATGCATAATTGACTGAGCTACCCAGGTACCCTTCTGATTCCAAGTTGTAATTTTTGTTCATTAAGAAATAAATCCTATCATTTTATCAGTGGGGATGATCAATTTATATGTTTCTAGCTGCTCTTCTCTAATACCAGATCCAAAATGGTGGCTTTATTTTCATTAAAGATTCTTATTTATTATGTTTAGTTTTTCTTTATAAACATGCTCAAAGTAGAAACATAAAGTACCTAGTCATTTCAAATTATTTCAATTGAAGGTTTTATTTTGCATAGTGGGCCCATTAAAATATTGGTTATAGTAGTCAGATTTACTGGTTAAGAGCATGGGTTCTAAAGCCATGTGCCAATTCTGAATTCTGAATCCCAATTCTTACAGTTACTAGCTGGATTAATAGCTGTATGACCGTGGGCAAGATGCTTAATCTTCCTGTGCCTCAATTTCTTCTTTTATAGATTTAGGATTGTAATAATACCTTCCTCAAAGGTTTGTGGTGAGGAAGAGGTGACTGATCATAACATTACCTAGAATATAGCAAACTATCAGTAAGTCAATACTAATTGTTATTTTGTTTTTATAGTTATGTGTTGATATTTTTTATTTCTTGAACCCAATTGCTCTGTTTTTATCATTTGTTTTTTATTCTTTTTTCTGGCTGCTGTAATACCTGCATAGAAATTTATTTTTCCAAAAGCTATGATAATATTTTAAATCCCATTAGTTAAAAGAACCCTTTCCTACCTGAAGTCCAGACTCAAAATAGAGCTTTTTCAAGTGCCTCTATGTTTCTCAATATAGTACTTTGTACCCACTATGTTAACTTGGGTTGTTGCTGTTTCACCTTCTCATGCCCAATAACCTGGGGACATACCTCAAACCTCTGGGTAAGACCAAAGAGCAGAACCTTCCAGCTTAAAGGTAGAGAAACCCACAGCAACCTATCAAAAATAGGGATTTTTGTGCCTCAGACCCTCCCCCACTGGCTCCTGAGCCATAAAGTAACAATAGACAAAACTATGATTTATTTGAAATTTTGAAAATGTTTATCTAAGAGTTGCTTAACTAATCTGAGAAAACTGAACAAAAAGCACACCCACTCATGAAATAAGCCACAGGAGATGTGCCCTGCTCTTCTTTTCTTTCTCTTCAACACCTTGAAGAGAATATTGTAGTCCATGGAAAGGGATATATGTCTTTGCAGCTGACCTAGTCTTACTGCAGTGTTAGAGAATCCTGACCCTGGGCTTTAGATATTGTTACCTACATGGTCAATATCCCCAATGTTTTAGTTATAGGTAACAATGTCCAAGGCACTGATGTCTTGGCTTTGCTCAGAAATTTTAGCACTTTCATCTCATATTAAAACTAATTGAGTCTAGATGATCTATCCACTGCACCAGCATTCTTCTCAAGACTAGAACAAGCAATCCTAAAATTTTTATGGAACCACAAAAGACCCCAAATAGCCAAAGTAATATTGAAGAAGACCAAAGCGGGAAGTATTGCAATCCCACACTTTAGCCTCTACTACAAAGCTGTAATCATCAAGACAGCATGGTGTTGGCACAAAAACAGACACATAGACCAATGGAATAGAATAGAGACTCCAAAATTGGACCCACAAATGCATGGCCAACTAGTTTTTGACAAAGCAGGAAAGAATATCCAATGGAAAAAAGACAGTCTCTTTAACAAATGGTGCTGGGAGAACTGGAAAGCAACACGCAGAAGAATGAAACTAGACCACTTTCTTACACCATTCACAAAAATAAAGTCAAAATGGATAAAGGACCTGAATGTGAGACAGGAAACCATCAAAATCCTAGAGGATAAAGCAGGGAAAGACCTCTCTGACCTCAGCCACAGCAATTTCTTACTCGACACAGCTCCAAAGGCAAGGGAATTAAAAGCAAAAATGAACTATTGGGACCTCATCAAGATAAAAAACTTCTGCACTGCAAAGGAAACAACAAAACTAAAAGCCAACTGATGGAATGGGAAAAGATATTTGCAAATGACATATCAGACAAAGGTCTGGTATCCAAAATCTATAAAGACTTCGCCAAACTCCACACCCGAAAAACAAATAATCCAGTGAAGACATGGGCAGAAGACATGAATAGACACTTCTCCAAAGAAGACATCCAGATGGCCAACAGGCACATGAAAAGATGCTCACCATCACTCCTCATCAGGGAAATACAAATCAAAACCACACTGAGATACCACCTCATGCCAGTCAGAGTGGCTAAAATGAACAAATCAGGAGACTATAGATGCTGGCGAGGATGTGGAGAAACGGGAACCCTCTTGCACTGTTGGTGGGAATGCAAACTGCAGCAGCTGCTCTGGAAAACAGTGTGGAGGTTCCTCAAAAAATTAAAAACAGATCTACCCTATGACCCAGCAATAGCACTGCTTTCTAGTCAATATCAGAAAGATTTTTTTAAGTATACATGAAATATTATGTTTTCAGATCCAGATCACAATTTTTAATATTTACTAATAGCAAATTTGAATTTTTAGGCTGCATAGGATACTATCTCTGTTTTAACATATCCTAAAAAAAAATGTTTTCTAGTATCTAATTAGGACATTGCATAAACATGTTTGGGTAGAAATTAACATATTCATGTGACCCTAAAAAATACCTTCTAAGCATTACAGATAATTGAAAAAGGGAAGAACTATTCAAATAATGACTTGGGGACATTTGGTTACCCCTCTATTGCAACAATGATAGTGGTGGTAGTAGTGACGAATTCCTACTTTATGCCATTCACCAAAAGAATTACAAGTGTAGTGAAGGCCTGATAAAGTCTTGAAAGATTTAGAAGAAAATAGGGTGAATATTCATATTACCTTAAGTTAATTATTCTAAATACATATACATATGGTAACCATTTAAAAAGTAAGAGATATACCTCCATATAGTTAGAATAAATGTATTTCCAACAATATAATAAAACTAAAAGTAAAAATATGTATTCATAAATAGGTATTTATTTGTAACATATAATACAAAAAGTAACAATTATTAATATATAAAGAGGTAAATTTTCTTAACCTATAAAAAGCCTTTATGAGTCAATAAGAAAGAAAAATACAGTAGAAAAAATAGGGCAGAGATGAATGGGTCACAGAAAGGGACACAAATGAGCAGTGTATATACTAACTTCAACTTCAGTATTAAAAAGTTAAATCCCAGGGGTGACTGGCTCTGGTGGAGCATGTAATTCTTGATCTTGGGACCATGAGTTTGAGTGCCTGCTGGGCATAGATCCTACTTTAAAAAAAAAAAAAAGCTAAATCCCAATTAAAATGTAAAAAGTTTTTAAAGAATAATGACACTGTGTTCCTGAAAAAAAAAAAAATGAACACTTTGTCTACTATTGCTGAGTATTTTAAGATAATCTTTCCTTGATCATCATCCAGACCTATCAGTGGCTTCCTCCTTTACTTCTTTCCATTTTTTTTTCTCAAATATCATCTCCTCAGAGGCAACATCTTTGACTGCTAAATGAAAATAGCCCCTCCCTCTCATGCATGTCACCTGTCAATCTCTATACATTATTGGTTCACAGCGCTTAGCACTCCCTCATAGTTACATGTTCTTTGTCTTACTTTTATTAAAATGGAAGTTCCACAAGGGCAGGGAACTTCTCTGTCTTGTTTATTGCTGTTGTTCCCAAGGCCTAGACATACACTAATTAGATCCCCACTGCATGAGGATAGTCAGGCTTCAGAAGGAGAGACTGATGCCACCACACAGAAGGAGTAGCAGAGAGTGAGAACTGGTGGCTTCAGTTCCCAGAATCATCCCAGCTAGCTCTACTCTATCTTTTTCATCCATTGGTCAGCTGAACCAAAAAAAAGTCTTCTTTTTCTCTTTAATTAATTTGAATATAATTTCTGTCACTTGAGATGAAAGATCACTCACTAATAGCCAATTAAAGATTCAGTTTCAGGACTCAAGGCATTTTTGGAGGAAATTCATAAAACACCATAGCTATGTGCCCAGAACACTATAATACAAAACTCTATATAGCACCAACTTATCACCTCCCAACTTAATCTCTAGAATCACAGTGGGCCACTATAATTGAATATATAGTCAAAGACCTTTCCCTCTCCCATTGAGTATTTTATTCTTTGTATAATGGTGTATTCCCTTCATCTGCTGTATGAACAACTCAGCATTGGCTACTTCTTACACTTCCTAACCTCTCCCTTACCCTTCCAGATTTTCAGATCATTTCAGAGTTGTGAAGGAAACTCTAATAAAAACTGAGTTCACTTGGCTTTTGTTTCCTACACACTAAGCAAATAATACATAAACCATGTTCTTTAATACCTTTATTCCGACAAGTTTTAAAGCAGACTGGTTATCTACCTATCCACACCCCTGATTTGGCCTATACAAATGTTCACATGAAACATTTATGCCTGCATCCCAAGAAAAGATGATGATTTCATAGAACTCCACATGTCTCACCACACTGAAAATATCTTTGTAGCAGTGGAAAGCAGTCTATGCCAACAAGAATATGTGTCAAAGCTAGGGCCAGAGACCACCTGTTAAAATCCTGCATCAAACTCAAGGAAGAAAGTACATGTCTGTAACTGACTTCTCAGCTATAGCACTATTGTTGACATCTTGGGCTAAATATTCAACACACGAGAGCTGTCCTGTGCATTGTATCATGTTTAGCAGCATCTTTGACCTCTACCCATAAATGCTAGTAATATCACTTTTGTGACAACCAAATTACCCAGACTTTAACAACTGTCCCTACTGTGTGTGTGTGTGTGTATGTGTGTGTTGTGCTCGATTGAGAATGACTTGTATACAGAGAAAACTTGTATAACAACTCAAAAAAAATTAATTCCATCCATTTAATATACTAATGTCCCTTGAAAAGTCCTGAGTATGTGAGGGGCTCACTTTAGAGAGTTGAACCAATTTTCACTGGACTTTATAAAGTCCTGGAATTTATTACACAATATGGACCTATCAGGAATGAAACTGGCAGGTTAATGTGTTTTATTTATAGATTTGAATTTTAAAAAAATGTTAATGTTTATTCTTGAGAGAGAGAGAGACAGACAGACAGCGTGAATAGGGGAGAGGCAGAAAGCAAGGGAGACAGAATCCAAAGCAGGGTCCAGGCTCTGAGCTGTCGGCACAGAGCCCAAAGCAGGGCTAAAACCCACAACCAGCCAGATCATGACCTGAGCTGAAGTTGGATGCTCAACCGACTGAGCCACCCAGGCACCCCTTTAGATTTGAATTTTAAAAGGCAGCCTATTTTCTTCAGAGCCCCATTCCTAACCCCATGGTTAAGGTTAAACTCTTTCATTTACAATACCTTTTGTGATAGAGCTCAGGCTTGCTTCTCAAATCTAAGTCCTTGCTGTTCCTTGGTATGTGTCATGTCCAGCCATATCAATTTTTTTTATTCTATGGAGAAAGGAAATGTTTTCCAATATCTCCACTTTATTCACACATGATATACCCTTTGCCTGAAAGACCCTTCCCAACCTTCCATACTTTCTCTGACATATTAGTTCCTATAATATTGGAAAACTTTCCTCAACTCCTGTTCTTCCTTGACACTCTCCCTTCCAGGCTAATAAGCTTCTCTCTCTCTGATTCACCAACCCTTAGAGATTATTCTGTCTTTTAAATATCACTTATCTTTTTTAAATTCATCTCCCTTGAAGCACTTGAGAGTCATTCTTATTTACAAGTATATTTAATTTAAAATTAGGAAAGAAATTTAAAAAAAATGATTAGAACTATAAAGATTCAGACTCCTTTTCTTCTAAGATCTGTTTAGTCAATTTGCCAGAAATACTTACCTAGAAATACTTTTAATAGCAACCTGGCTTTCCCTGCCATCTAGAACACTCAATGGCTACTACCATCTCACAAAATTTCTTTGTAATTGAGGGGTCCCAGAGCTTATGTTTCAGCGCTTTTATGGTAAATCTACATTTTTAAAATTTATCTCTGTGTCTCAACGACCAGTACAATGTTTGGACAGTAGAAAAAATTTAGTACCTATTAGTGATAACAATGTTGATTTTACTTGAAGGTTAAAAAAATCCTATTTTTTCTTGTGTTCTAGAAAAACACTTCAAATTTTTTTTTAATGTTTATTTATCTTAGAAAGAGAGAGGGGCGCCTGGGTGGCGCAGTCGGTTAAGCGTCCGACTTCAGCCAGGTCATGATCTCGCGGTCCGTGAGTTCGAGCCCCGCGTCACGCTCTGGGCTGATGGCTCAGAGCCTGGAGCCTGTTTCCGATTCTGTGTCTCCCTCTCTCTCTGCCCCTCCCCCGTTCATGCTCTGTCTCTCTCTGTCCCAAAAATAAATGAACGTTGAAAAAAAAAAAAGAAAGAGAGAGACAGAGCACGAGCAGGGGAGGAGCAGAGAGAGAGGGAGACACAGAATCCGAAACAGGCTTCAGGCTCTGAGGTGTCAGCACAGAGCTGGACGCAGGGCTCAAACTCACAAACTGTGAGATCATGACCTGACCTGAAGCCGGATGCTCAACCAACTGAGCCATCTAGGCGCCCCGAAAAATACTTACTTCAAAGGAACCACCCTTCCCAGTAAGCCTTTTCTAAGAGTCATGGATGCCCCACCTTGTTTATGTAAAACAAGTTCAGATACAGTCTTACCAATTTTTTCTTTCTTTGTCTTTCTTTCTTTCTTTCTTTCTTTCTTTCTTTCTTTCTTTCCTCAGAAATGACGAGTTGAACTTTTTGTCTCCACTGATCAATTAGAACAAAATAATTGTAACCAAATTTTGGATAAGCTTCTGTCCTTCCTCCAGGGCCCTGAACTTTGACTCATTTTTAAGCCTAAGCCAACATACAGCCGCTCCTAAGAACAGACTGGACTGAGAGTTAAAAGATTCTGTGGTCTACTATTCTATCATGCCACACTCTCAATCCCAGTCGCCCACCCTGGTTCTTTCTAGTTTTGCTTACTCCTTTCTGTAAACGAAAATTGTCTAACTCTTGAGAAACTTGCAGTTTTTATGGTCACAGAGGTCTCCCTTTCCCCAAAGTTTTGAATATTTCTCCTTACCACATCCAGGTTTGTTTTATTGGACAGTGGATTTACTGAGGAAAAAAAGAAAAAAAAATACAGAAAAGAAAAAGAATGAACAAAGTAAACTCCTATCAAAGCAACCAACTTCCTCTTTAAGTCTTAAAAAGTGGCTGTGCTCTCCCTGATCCCATGTGCACTCTGTTGTTTGACACTGTCCACCTGCCACGATCTACTTCTCTGTCAGTCATAACTCTAAACCTAATTTGTCAATATTATCAGTTTTGACTTCTCATTTCCTTTTGGCTGAAATCTGACCTTCCACATGACTCTGTCTAGATCCTAATCCTTTCAGACTTTTACCTGGTTTAGTTCCCCCCAAAAAACAAAACAAAACAAAACCGACCCCCTTTCTGCAGTTAAAATTAAGGAGGCCTAAGAGATAACCAATGGCAAAAAGTTAGAGGAAGGCCATTCCAGATACAAACAATTGTATGTAAAGTCTTGGATACAGGAATTGGAAATTCATGTCGGAATACAATAAAATTCTTAATTTTAGTTTAACCTGAAAGAGTTAATGAGAGAGGTTTGGAGATAGTCATGTGATAGCCTTAATTGTTACATAGGAGTAATTGAACTTGATATAAAAGACCCAAATAGTAAAATACTTGATGGGGACATGATGAACGTGTTTAGGATACTAAGTTAAATGGAGATAGTGAGAAATTGGAAAGCGTGAAGGAAAAAAAAAAAAAGACTGTGAAAATAACGCACTTAGAAGGTGATTAAGATTCTGATTTACAGGGTTTCCATAAAAAAGAAGCATGTTAGGAATGGATATTGATTGGAATGAAGATCATGAACTCTGTTTTTTATGTATGAAATTTCTAATATTGGCAAAATGCGCAAACAGTATTATCCTATAGTGAATGAAAAAGTGCTGAAAGTATAATTCGAAAGACATTTAGGTTCTGTCATTCAAAATCTTTGAACTTGTTCTATAATTCTTAAAAAGAAATTCTAGAGTGCAGTATATCTTTGCAGTACAAATGTTTTTTTCTCAAATTTGTGGTAAAAACTAGTAACTTTTCTCTTTCATAAAATATATTAATTGAATGCTTTACTGATTTTACAATTTCTTGTTAAATGTAGAATGCAGACAGTCATAATTATCACAAAATATTTTGAACATTTAAGAATAGTTAACTTTTGAGAACGCTTAACATTAAGTACAGTTTTTAACTTACTCTTTCATTGGTTGAAGTTGTTATGTTAAAGAGATATGGATAGTAAAATTCTGCATAGGTACCCTAAAGAGGAACAGGGCATATAAAAATGTGATTAAGTTAGTGTTAAATTTTAGGATTATTTTTACAATCATTACTTTATAAATTAACAAATCAAGCTTCATCAGACATTGAAATCCATTATTTCAGATAAGGAACAATGATTTATAAAAGCCACGTGGCAGATTCAATACAACCTCACATTTTAATAAAAGTGGTACCAAGTTTTAGTTATTAAAAATTCAAAAAGGTTAACATTTTAGATATAAAAAGAGTAAGGTGCCAATTGATTTAATGGGAGATAAAGGGTAAAGCATGCAATGCTCAGACCTTAAAAATCCAATTATTCCTATTATTGTGCAGACATTAGGCAGTCTATATTTTAGTGCTGTCCCATGCCTCACTTGTCTTGCTGCCTCTTATCAAACCTCCTGTTTGCATTTTAATTGACTTGGGGAAAAGCAACGGGAAAAAGAAAAAGAAGTTGTAAAATTAAAGAAAGTGCTCTGCATATTTGAAAGCATATAAGTGACCCTCTCTGACAATGTTATGCCAATGCTTTAAACACCATTATGTTCCAAAAGTCAAAGCCCTATCAGTCTAGATGTTTTTAAATTGTCACTTCCAAACCTAAATACCTTGTGTGAAAGTTTATGTCACCATTGTTAAGAGTACTTAATACATACAAGAACCATATTAGACATACTTGAATAAATTCCCACTAGGCCATACACGCTTTCCACGTCGTAAAAGAATAGGCTCAAACTTGTTGGGTTATGTTTCACAGTTAATGTAAACTTCAGTTTTCTGTTCTGAAAATGAGGATGGCAAGAATGACTTTGTAAGGCAGCTATGAGAATAAATGAAAAGTTAATGTCTGGGCATGTCCAATAAAGTATACCCCATAGGCTCTCTGAAAATTGATTCATGGCATTTTGCCATGACTCCTAAAGTGGTTTTGAAGCTGCATCTGGGGCAGTGGTTCTCAAAATTCTTAGTCTTAAAACCCTTTCATACTCTAAAGATCTTTTGCTTATTTGGATTATTTCTTTTAATACTTACTGTATTTAAATTGAAAGTTAAATGTGTATATAACTTAAAATATATATATACTTATTAATTTATTTAAAATGACTATAAAATACTCATTATGTCCTAATGTTTTGTTTTCAAAACAAACAAAAAAGGAAAATATTGGTGTTGTTTTACATTTTTCAAATCTCTTTAATGTACAGCATAAGAGTTCTAGATTCTAATATCTACTTCTGTAATTAATGTTTTGTGATAACTTTGTTTTGGTTGAAGCATTGAAAGAAAATCAGGACTCACACAGATGTGTGGTTTGGAAAAGGAAGATCTCAAGGTGTCCCTGAAAGGAGAGTAACTTACATGAATTTACTCTCAACACAATAAATTATTCCATGTAGCAAGCTCACAGATGATTATTTCTATCTGAAATAAGAGGCTAACTATTCCTTTAGCTGCCATTTACAGGTGATGGAAGCTTGAAGAATACAAACCTTACTAACAAATTTAATGGACATGAACAAAGATAATTTAGAAAAAACAATTAGCAGGTTTACCCTCTGGATAAACATTAAATTTTAATTATGATTTTTTCTGACACTAATTTCTGATAGTTTATTTTATAAGAAAATTTTATACATATTGATTAAAACAATGCATCAAAACTAACTTTAAAATAACATAAGATTTACAGTAAGATGTTTGAAAATAGAAGACTGTAATATGATTTGATATCAAATTTAGTTTAAACTTTATTAGAACTGATTATAAAGACTTTTTTCCCAAAGTTTTTTTAAAGTTTTTATTTTGATACAGTTAGTTAACATGCAGTGTTATATTAGTGTCAGGTGTACAATATAGTAATTCAACACTTCCATACATCACCCTGTGCTCATGGCCTATTTAATTCATGCCCCCTACTCTCCTCTCTTCTGGTAACCATCAGTTTGTTCTCTATATTTATGAGTCTGTTTCTTGATTTCTCTCTCTTATTTTTTCTCCTTTGCTTGTTTGTTTTGTTTTTTTAATTCCACATATAAGTTAAATCATATGGTATTTGTCTTTCTCACAGTAATCTATTTCACTTAGCATCATACTCTCTAACTCCATCCATGTCATTGCAAATAGCAAGATTTCCTTAGTTTTTATGACTAAATAATACTCCATTGTCTATGTATACCACATCTGCTTTATCCATTCAACAGTCAGTGGACACTTGGGCTGCTTCCATATCTTGGCTATTGTAAACAGGGATGTATGTATCCCTTTGAATTAGTATTCTTGTATTCTTTAGGTAAATACCTAGTAGTACAATTGCTGGATCATAAGGTAGTTCTATTTTTAACTTATGAGGGACCTCCATACTGCTTTTCCACAATGGCTGCACCAATTTACATTCCCACCAACAGTACATGAGTGTTCCTTTTACTCCACATTCTCACCAGCACCTGTTATGTCTTGTGGTGTTGATTTTAGCCATTCTCACAGGTGTGAGTTGGTATCACATTGTAGTTTTGCATTTCCCTGATGGTTAGTGGTGATGAGCATCTTTTTGTGTGTCTATTGGCCATCTGTGTGTCTTCTTTGGAAAATGTTCATGTCTCCTGCTCATTTTTTTTTTCAACATTTATTTATTTTTGGGACAGAGAGAGACAGAGCATGAACGGGCGAGGGGCAGAGAGAGAGGGAGACACAGAATCGGAAACAGGCTCCAGGCTCTGAGCCATCAGCCCAGAGCCCGACGCGGGGCTCTAACTCACAGACCGCGAGATCGTGACCTGGCTGAAGTCGGACGCTTAACCGACTGCGCCACCCAGGCGCTCCTCCTGCTCATTTTTTAATTGGATTATTTGTTTGTTGGATGTTGAGTTTTATAAGTTCTTTATGTATATGGGATACTAACCCTTTATTGGATATGTCATTTGCAAATATCTTCTCCCATTCCATGGGTTGACTTTTAATTTTGTTGATTGTTTCTTTTGCTGTGCAGAAGTTTTTTATTTTGATATAGTTTGAATAGTTTATTTTTGTTTTTGTAGCCCTGGCCTCAGGAGACATATCTAGAAAGAAGTTGCTATGGCCGATGTCAAAGAAGTTACTGCCTGTATTCTCTTCTAGGATTTTTATGGATCGCGTCTCACATTTAGGTCTTTAATCCATTTTGAATTTATTTTTGTGTATGAATGAAACTAGACCACTTTCTTACACCATGTACAAAAATAAATTCAAGTTTAGTTTAAACTTTATTATCAGTAACTATCTAAACTTTATTATATAAAGTTTACACATATTAGGAAAGCCTTAAATCCTTGATCCCATGGTCTTTTATCAAAGCTGTTTAGAACCTTTACCAAAAAATCAGCCTTGTCTTTTAGTTTACCCACAGCCATCTAGGACTTCCTTCATTCTTCTCACTAGTTATATACAAGGTTTCAGATATTGTAGATTCTCAGTGTACTATCTGCTTGAGGTATAGGACCATTTAACATTGGATTAATTTCAGTTGCATTTGAACTTGTTAATTTTTAATCATTAAAATCCTCCACATTGTAGTAGGGAAAGACTTCATATAAAAATGAAAGTTATGTCACCAACATCCCAAACACCATCCAAAACCCTCTCAGATTCCCTATTCACACTTCTCACATCCAGTCAGAATTAAACATATTTTCTGTGTTCTGACAACACTTTCATACTATTATTATGGAATTTTTCATAATTGAATATAGTAAACCTGGATTGCAGATTTCAGTAACCAAAGGCTTAATTTTTTCTTGAATGCTTAATATAGTGCCAGGGAAATAATGAACTCTCAGCAAGTATTTATAGGGATTAATTAATTAATCTTCAATTGGCTATCAACTTAAAAGCAAAATAAAATTAACATGGTGCAAAAGATCATATATGTCATGTGGTAGATATATTTTATTTTGTATTATTCTTTATCTGCTTTATCTTTTGGGGAATTTTCCCACCGCATTCTTTTTCCATCTAGTTGTAAGAGAATGGCTCCGTCTCCATATCTTAAGGGTGGGCGTATGATCTAGGACTTTTAAAGGCTTCTTCTTCACCCCAGATGTTTTAATTATGGGAGCCAGTCAATTTCTTTATTTTGCTTTAGTTAACTCCAGTTCATTGGCATATGCCTCCGACAGCATCCTGGCTAAAGCAGTCTGTATTTTAGAATTCTCCCATCAAGAGAAATATTCATCAAGTTTACATTATTTAGTGCTTTCTTAAAGAAAATACATATTCTATGTATTATGCGCGCACACACACACACACACACACACACACACAGCTTTATATGCATATATAATACTGTTTTATTGCTTCTTACCCTACATAAAGTTCTCAACTCCCACAACTAGTTTTTATTTATTTTTCTTTTCACAGTATTTCAAATATTTTGTGCAGAGACAAACTATTTTTAAACCCATTCACAGAATGGTGTTTTCTTTGTACCTTGTCTCATTTCTTCCTTGAGTGTCTAATATGTGAGAAATTTTTTCATCTTCATTCTTTTTCTCATGCTTGGAACCGACTTCTATTTTTTTGTTTGTTTGTTTGTTTGGTTTGGTTTTTTTAGTGATTTTATTTTTCAGCCTATTTTTCTTTCTCACGGGGGAAAAAAAAAACAAAGTTACCTATATATCACACTTCAAGTATTTAGCTTCCAAAGAAATCCCACACAATGGGTAAAGTAAGGTATCTCACTGTATCTCATGGATATTGACAATGGATTATCTTTCTCCTTTAACTCTATTAAAATCACAACTCTTCAAGCATCAAAAGAGTGCTAAAGAAAGTAAGAAAAATATTACATACTATCTTTAGCTGTTTTCACTTTAGCATTCTAATTATGTGCTTATTAGCACACATTCTTCTGCTTTGCGGTTTTGTGTATGTTTTTAGAGCAGTTCTAGGTTCACAACAAAATTGAAAAGAAGGTACACAGATTTCCAGATAGCCCTCTCCACACACGTACAGCCTCCTCGTCAACACCCCCCACCTTAGTGGTACATTTTTTTTACAACTGATGAACCTACATTAACCATTATAATCACCCAAAGTCCATAGTTTATCTTAATTTGCTCTTGGTATTGTATATTCTATAGGTCTGAGCAAAATGTATAATGATATGTATCTATCATTACAGCATTATGCAGAAGATATTTACTGCCCTACAAGCACTCGGTGTACTACCTATTCATTCTTCCCACCTACCACAAATCCTGGACAAACTCTGCTCTTTTACTGTCTCCATAGTTTTGCTTGTTCAGAATGTGATATAATGGGAATCATATAGTAAGTACTCTTTTTCAGTTCAGGCTTTTTCACTTAGTAATATGTGTTTAAGCCTCCTCCAAGTCTTTTCATGGCTTGATCACTCATTTTATTCTCAGTGCTGAATAATATTCCATTGTCTGGATGTACCAGTTTATAAACCCACTCACCTACTGAAGGACATCTTGGTTGATTCCAAGTTTTGGCAATTATAAATAAAACTGCTATATACATCTGTGTGCACATTTTTGTGTAGACATAAACTTTCATTTTCTTTTAGTAAATACTAGGTGACATGATTGCTGGATTATATGGTAAGATTATTTTTAGTTTTCTAAGAAACTGCCAAAATATCTTCCAAAGTGGCTGTACCATTTGACATCCCCAACATAGGATGAGAGTTCTTACTATTCCACATCTTCACCAGCATGTGGTATTGTCAGGGTTCCAGATTTGAGGCATTCTAATAAGTGTGTAGTAGTATCCTGTTTTAATTTGCATTTCCCTGATGAAACATGATGTGGAACATCTTTTCATAAGCTTATTTTCCATCTGTGTATCTTCTTTGATATGGGCCTGTTAAAATATTTGGCCCATTTTTAAATTGTTTTGTTTATTTTCTTATTGTTGAGTTTTAAGAGTTCTTTGTATATTTCATATAATATTCCTGTATCAGATATGTGTTCTGCAGATAATTTCTCCCAGCCTGTGATCTGTCTTCTCATCCTCTTGACATTGTCTTTCACAGTGCAGAGGTTTTTAATTTAAATGCAGTTCAATTTGTCTATTATTCTTTTGTGGATTATGACTTTGGTGTTGTATCTAAAAAGTCATCACCTTATTTTTGATGAGTGATACCATGATTACATTTTTAGAATATTAGTTTGATTTAAAAATCAGTCATCACCATTTAGGAATTATTTTAGGATTAGTTAAGTGCCTGTTGTGTATATGTCTGTGTGTGAAGAATTGGGAAATATCTGAATACTCATTTTAAATAAAAATAAATGTTAATCCCTTAATCCCAGTGTGACATTTAGTGATTCTGAGTGTGATAAGGTACATCCATCTCTCATAGCTAGTAGCTTTGACTATTTACCAACTAACTAAAAAATCAATATATGTAAGCATTTAGTTTCCTTGTTGCAGTGAACTAAATGTTTATGCCACCCTGTTCATATATGAGAATTTTAACCCCTAATGTAGTGGTATTAGAATTAGCCTTTGGGAAGTGATCAGGTCATGAGAGTGGAGACCTCCCTCCCTGCTTCTGCCATGTGAGGATATAGTGGGAAGACAGAGGTCTATGAATTAGAAAGTTCTTCACCAAACACCTATTCTTTCAATGTGATGGATATTCGATTTCCTGCCCTTTAGAACTGTGAGAAATAGAGTTCTGTTGTTTAGATGCCACTTAGTCTATGGTATTCTGTTATAGAAAATGAATTAAGATACTTACCATTTATTAGAATCATGTGGTAAAATGAACAATTTTGAGCCAAGAATAATCTAGCCATCCACACAAACTCATTAACCTTTTTCAGTCAAATTATAATTTGACATTTTTCTCTCAGAAGAAAATTTTTATAATTCAGTCTGTGAAACACAGAATTCAAGTAAAATGTTATTGTTTAATATAAATATTTTTGTTATTGTACACGTGTACTTGTGTACACAACATAGTTGCTTACCATGTAGAAAACCTGCTGCTATTAATGTAATAATCAGAAACAGTGTTGGAAACACCTATTTTTAGTTAATTAATGTGATCAACGTAGCTGAAACATATTTTCAAAAGATTCACCCAGGGTTACTTACTCTGGGATTTTCTAACCTACTATAGAGTTATCTGGAGCTTCTATAAAATGCACACTGGACATGCCCCACACCAATTAAATAGCAGTTTTTGGAGATAGGGCCTTGGATTATGTTTTTGAAAGTTCCCCAGATACTCCTAAGTTACAATCAAGGTGAAATACCATTTATTTGAACCAAATGGGTGTTCAAAATCATATTATGCAATTTTTAGTTGTTTGTTGAGAACCATTTCCTTGACAAAAAGACTTTCACTTAGTGTTGATGGATAATGTCAAATGTTTTTCCTCTTATTTTTAACATGAAATATGTTACAGAAACCCTTGATAATCACAAGCCTCTGCATTTTAAAAGATTTCCATTGTTGTGAACTATTTTTGCTCATTCAGATCTTCCTGGGGGGAATTTATCTCACTGGGAGGTAATCTATATTTAGTCTTAACTCAAAAAATGAAAGCTCTTCAGAAAAGCTTAGGGCATACAGGTCATTAGCAAAAAGCTGAAATTGAAGTATTCACTGAAGTATCCATTAAAATAATGAATACTCCATTATTATGAGATTTATTTTCCTGTAATAGTAATTTTCCCACATGGGCACTGCAATATTTTATTGCAGTAGGTTCACTTTTAAACTTATTTCTGAATAAATGTAGTATATAAACAAAATAAAATAGGTAATAATAAATACAGAACATGAGAAAGATTTAAAAAAGAAGACAAAAAAATGTTAGGTCCAAACTTTTGCTTTAGAACAACAAAGTGTAAGCCATTGGAAAGGTATGTTTGATTAACAGTTTAAAAGGTAGTTGTTCAGTAGCAAAAATCAAAGCAGTAAAAATAACTTTGTTAATAATATTTAAAAATAACTTAAGGGGCGCCTGGGTGGCGCAGTCGGTTAGGCGTCCGACTTCAGCCAGGTCACGATCTCGCGGTCCGTGAGTTCGAGCCCCGCATCAGGCTCTGGGCTGATGGCTCAGAGCCTGGAGCCTGTTTCCGATTCTGTGTCTCCCTCTCTCTCTGCCCCTCCCCCGTTCATGCTCTGTCTCTCTCTGTCCCAAAAATAAATAAACGTTGAAAAAAAAATAAAAATAACTTAAGTATTATCTTTAGAATATACTATGTATTAAGAATCTCCCTAAAGAAACATTATTTCTATTATAATGAAATATATTTTCCCAGTGATCATTTTTTAAATATTTAAGTGCCAAATTGATTCTAATACTGTGCAGAAGATATATATGATTAAGAGATGATTTCCACCCTTAGGTAGTTAACCATGCCTGAATGACATAAGTATACGCATAAGAAATGCAATAGAGTGAGTGCCGTAGTAATAAAGTGTAGAGATCAGAAGAGGGCATGTTTCAGCCCTAAGGCACTGAGCAAGGGTGTCCAAAGGAAGAGGTATTTGAAATAGGTTTCAAAGGATGAGGAGAAATTTTCCACAGGGAGCAGAATGAGTAAAGTGAATCAATAAAACTTAAAGCATTCTGCAGAAAGGCAAGCTGGTCAGTATGCTCAGGAACAAACAGTTGCATTCTGGATATATTTTAAAGACATAAGAGACAAGGATATCAATATTTGAAATTGAATTACTGTCTACTAATGTATTAAAACTGTCTTCATACATGTGGCCAAGTGTTAGTATTACCAAAACCACAGCATCGCAGATTTCTCAGCCCTAGAACAGATGAGACCGTATTTCATATACTCTTATTTGACTTCAAACATCAAAAAAGAAAGAAGCAAAACTGCTTTTGTAACTGTTGAGTATGTAATCCATGTAGTGGCCCATACCTTAATTCATTTTGCTTATAATATAATATCTGATTAAAAATCAGTGAGGATAAATGTAGGGTAATTTTTTTTCCAATCATTTAAACTATGGTATCGATATACAATTTATCAACTAAATGCCTATGTAGATACTCAGAAGAAATTTCAAATAAGTTGATAACATCATTCCTTACATTTGGTCCTTTTACTGTCCAAAAATTGTACTTTTTTTCTTAGCAAGGTAGTCCTCCTGAGTCAAGGATTCTGACTTGTGAAAGAAAGCCATCAGTGGGATTCAGTCTGTAGGCTGGAGACAGAATCTAAAAAGGATTTGATGTGCACACAACTACATAAGAAACCACTCCAGATTTACTGGCTTAAAGCAAAAATGATTATTATTTCCCATAAGTCTCAACAGATTTCAGCTGTCCTTCATTTGTCCACAGTTTGCCAGTGGTTTGGTAGGGGCTGGCTGGTCTAGGATGGTCTGAGCTGGGATGTTTAAGTCTGCTCTGTGGTTTGTCATCCTATGGGAGGTTTGCCTAAGGTTCTTCTAATGATAATGGTTGAAGTACAAGAGAAAAGTCAAAATTGCACAAGTGCTTTTTAAAGTCTCTATGCCAAGTCTGATAACATTCTGTTGGCCTTGGCCAAGCAAGTGATAAGGCCAAGCCCAGATGTAAGGAATGGGGAAAAAGACTCTGATCATTTAGTGAGAAGAACCTGAAAGTCACAGGTAAAGGGCAAACAAAACAAATAAACAAAGCCTTAAACACACACACACACACACACACACACACATTGCAACCACCATTTCGTTGTCAGGTCTCAGGTCTGGAGACAAGCAACTTTGATTAAGACCTTATTTCCGATAGAGGGATTGGGAAGATGGCGGCTTAGGAGGACGATGGGCTCCCCGCAGATCCTGCTGATCACTGAGATTCCACCTATACCTGCCTTACTAACCCAGAAAACCACCAGAAACTAGCAGAACAGAGTCTCCGGAGCCAAGCACAGACGAGAGGCCCACAGAAGAGGGTAGGAAGGACGGAGAGGCGGTGCGCGCTCCACGGACTGGCGGGAGGGAGCTGGAGCAGAGGGGCGGCCCGCCGGCCAAGCAGAGACCCCGAGTCTGGCTCGCAGAAGTGGAGGGGCCAGACGAAGCGTGTTCCGACTGCAAGCGGGACCTGCTTAGCATCTGGGAGGTCATAAGTTAATAGCTCTGCTCAGAAAGCGGGAAGCCTGGAGGACAAAGGGAGGAGGAGTTGCTGAGACCCGGGACGACAGAGCTCAGTTTGGTGGGGAACAAAGGCGCTCACCAGTGCCATCTCACTCTCCCATCCTCCAGCCAAAATCCCAAAGGGAACCAGTTCCAGCCAGGGCACTTGCTTGCTCTGCACAAACACCCAACGCGGTGCTTCTGCGGAGCCACCCTTACGGCAGCGGGTCTGACTCCCTCCCGCTGCCACAGGGCCCCTCCTGAAGTGGATCACCTAAGGAGAAGTGAGCTAAGCCTGCCCCTCTTGCCCCCGTGCACCTTGCCTACCCACCCCAGCTAATACACCAGATCCCCAGCACCACAAGCTGGCAGGATGCAAGTAGCCCAGACGGGCCACACCACCCCACAGTGAATCCCGTCCCTAGGAGAGGGGAAGAGAAGGCACACAGCAGTCTGACTGTGGCCCCAGCGGTGGGCCGGGGGCAGACGTCAGATCTGACTGCGACTCTGCCTACCAGCTCCAGTTATACACAACAGCACAGGGGAAGTGCCCTGCAGGTCCGCACCACTCCAGGGACTATCCAAAATGACCAAACGGAAGAATTCCCCTCAGAAGAATCTCCAGGAAATAACAACAGCTAATGAACTGATCAAAAAGGATTTAAATAATATAACAGAAAGTGAATTTAGAATAATAGCCATAAAATTAATCGCTGCGCTTGAAAACAGTATAGAGGACAGCAGAGAATCTCTTGCTACAGAGATCAAGGGACTAAGGAACAGTCACGAGGAGCTGAAAAACGCTTTAAATGAAATGCAAAACAAAATGGAAACGACAACGGCTCAGATTGAAGAGGCAGAGGAGAGAATAGGTGAACTAGAAGATAAAGTTATGGAAAAAGAGGAAGCTGATTAAAAGAGAGATAAAAAAATCCAGGAGTATGAGGGGAAAATTAGAAAACTAAGTGACACACTGAAAAGAAATAATATATGCATAATTGGTATCCCAGAGGAGGAAGAGAGAGGGAAAGGTGCTGAAGGTGTACTTGAAGAAATCATAGCTGAGAACTTCCCTGAAGTGGGGAAGGAAAAAGGCATTGAAATCCAAGAGGTACAGAGAACTCCCTTGCGACGTAACTTGAATCGATCTTCTGCAAGACATATCATAGTGAAACTGGCAAAATACAAGGATAAAGAGAAAATTCTGAAAGCAGCAAGGGATAAACGTGCCCTAACTTATAAAGGGAGACCTATAAGACTCGTGACTGATCTCTCTTTTGAAACTTGGCAGGCCAGAAAGGATTGGCACGAGATCTTCAATGTATTGAACAGAAAAAAATAATGCAGCCGAGAATCCTTTATCCAGCAAGTCTGTCATTTAGAAGAGAAGGAGAGATAAAGGTCTTCCCAAACAAACAAAAACTGAAGGAATTTGTCACCACTAAACCAGCCCTACAAGAGATCCTAAGGGGGATCCTGTGAGACAAAGTACCAGAGACATCACTACAAGCATAAAACAAACAGACATCACAATGACTCTAAACCTGTATCTTTCTATAATAACACTGAATGTAAATGGACTAATTCCTCCAACCAAAAGACATAGGGTATCAGAATGGATAAAAAAACAAGACCCATCTATTTGCTGTCTACAAAAGACTCATTTTAGATCTGAGGACACCTTTAGATTGAGAGTGAGGGGATGGAGAACTATTTATCATGCTACTGGAAGCCAAAAGAAAGCTGGAGTAGCCATACTTATATCAGACAAACTAGACTTTAAATTAAAGGCTGTAACAAGAGATGAAGGGCATTATATAATAATTACAGGGTCTATCCATCAGGAAGAGCTAACAATTATAAATGTCTATGTGCCAAATACTGGAGCCCCCAAATATATAAAACAATTACTCACAAACATAAGCAACCTTATTAAGGGGCGCCTGGGTGGCTCAGTCGGTTAAGCAACCTTATTGATAAGAATGTGGTAATTGCAGGGGACTTTAACACTCCACTTACAGAAATGGATAGATCATCTAGACACATGGTCAATAAAGAAACAAGGGCCCTGAATGACACATTGGATAGATGGACTTGACAGTTATATTTAGAACTCTGCATCCCAAAGCAACAGAATATACTTTCTTCTCGAGTGCACATGGAACTCGAGATAGATCATATACTGATAGATCATATCAGTATAGATAGATCATATACTGGGTCACAAGATAGATCATATACTGGGTCACAAAACAGCCCTTCATAAGTATACAAGAATTGAAATTATACCACGCATACTTTCAGATAACAATGCTATGAAGCTTGAAATCAACCACAGGAAAAAGTCTGGAAAACCTCCAAAAGCATGGAGGTTAAAGAACACCTTACTAAAGAATGAGTGAGTCAACCAGGAAATTAGAGAAGAAATTAAAAAAAATATATGGAAACAAACGAAAATGAAAATACAACAATCCAAACGCTTTGGGACGCAGCGAAGGCAGTCCTGAGAGGAAAATACATTGCAATCCAGGCCTATCTCAAGAAACAAGAAAAATCCCAAATACAAAATCTAACAGCACACCTAAAGGAAATAGAAGCAGAACAGCAAAGGCAGCCTAAACCCAGCAGAGGAAGAGAAATAATAAAGATCAAAGCAGAAATAAACAATATAGAATCTAAAAAACCTGTAGAGCAGATCAACTAAACCAAGAGTTGGTTTTTTGAAAACATAAACAAAATTGACAAACCTCTAGCCAGGCTTCTCAAAAAGAAAAGGGAGATGACCCAAATAGATAAAATCATGAATGAAAATGGAAATATTACAACCAATCACTCAGAGATACAAGCAATTATCAGGGAATATTATGAAAAATTATATGCCAACAAACTGGACAACCTGGAAGAAATGGACAAATTCCTAAACACCCACACTCTTCCAAAACTCAATCAGGAGGAAATAGAAAGCTTGAACAGACCCATAACCAGCGAAGAAATTGAATCGGTTATCAAAAATCTCCCAACAAATCAGAGTCCAGGACCAGATGGCTTCCCAGGGGAGTTCTACCAGACGTTTAAAGCAGAGATAATACCTATCCTTCTCAAGCTATTCGAAGAAATAGAAAGGGAAGGAAAACTTCCAGACTCATTCTATGAAGCCAGTATTACTTTGATTCCTAAACCAGACAGAGACCAGTAAAAAAAAGAGAACTACAGGCCAATATCCCTGATGAATATGGATGCCAAAATTCTCAATAAGATACTGGCAAATCAAATTCAACGGCATATAAAAAGAATTATTCACCATGATCAAGTGGGATTCATTCCTGGGATGCAGGGCTGGTTCAACATTCGCAAATCAATCAACGTGATACATCACATTAATACAAGAAAAGAACCATATGATCCTGTCAATCGATGCAGAAAAGGCCTTTGACAAAATCCAGCATCATTTCTTAATAAAAACGCTTGAGAAAGTCGGGATAGAAGGAACATACTTAAAGATCATAAAAGCCATTTATGAAAAGCCCACAGCTAACATCATCCTCAATGGGGAAAAACTGAGAGCTTTTTCCCTGAGATCAGGAACACGACAGGGATGCCCACTCTCACTGCTGTTGTTTAACATAGTGTTGGAAGTTCTAGCATCAGCAATCAGACAACAAAGGAAATCAAAGGCATCAAAATTGGCAAAGATGAAGTCAAGCTTTTGCTTTTTGCAGATGACATGATATTATACATGGAAAATCCGATAGACTCCACCAGAAGTCTGCTAGAACTGATACATGAATTCAGCAAAGTTGCAGGATACA
>NW_024412395.1:91911556-91917735 GCF_014898765.1 Herpailurus yagouaroundi
TGTATCCTGCAACTTTGCTGAATTCATGTATCAGTTCTAGCAGACTTTTGGTGGAGTCTATCAGATTTTCCATAAAACTTACACACTTTTTAAAGTTATCTCAAAATTAATTTGTCAACAGTAGGACTATGTAATCTGATTAGATATGATAATAAGAGATTTAATGTCTAACTTTCCATTTTCTTGAATTATCACTCTTTACCACTTTTATTTCATAGTTGCCCCATTTCAATGGAATTTGCCCTCTAATCTTGTCAACTCCTTGAAATCAAGCTTTCATTCCAGTATTATTTTCATGCCCAGGATCATCTTGTGATTATTTCATATCATTATAAACAATCCTACTGTTACCTTCTCAGTGGTATAAGAATTAGTTTTCCCAATGTTAATTTGTTCCATCAGTAACAGGGCCAAGTTCAGATGGCAAAATCGTAATGGCATTTTAATCAGAAAAAATAATTCAATATAAGCTGAAGATATTGTGTTAAATTAACATTATAGTTGTTATTAACAAGGCAATATTAAGTTAATATTACATAAATTAAATACTAGATATCTTGGATAGTTTAGATTCCATGTGCTATCTAGCTTCTTCTTCCCACAAAATTCATGGCCTGTGTTTGATTTGCTAAACTTAACTCATGTAGCTGCTAAGCATTGTAAAAGAGTAGTTTCTCCGATAGAAATATTTTTGTTCTTAACAATAAACATACCTACAGCTAACATTTCTTAGGAGTAAATTATATTTGTTATTTGAAAATTGGCATTCAATTGCATACCTGGATTTTCACCATAAAACTTTATTTAGAAAATGAATTTTGAGGGGCTCCTGAGTGGCTCAGTTGGTTAGGCATCTGACTTCTGCTCAGGTCATGATCTGTGGTTGGAATGTTCAAGCCCAAAGCCCCTTGTGGGGCTCTGCGCTGATAGCTCAGGGCTTAGAGCCTGTTTTGGATTCAATGTCTCCCTCTCTCTCTCTGCCCCTCCCCTGCTCATACTCTGTCTCTCTCTGTCCCTGTCTCTCAAAAATAAATAAAAACATTATTATTTTTTTTAGAAAATGAATTTTGAGATCTTTGAGGCTACTAGAGTTAGAGCTCTGATGTAGTTACTCAATGATATGCCTTTTATTTTATCTGAATTGTGCTTAAAAACAAAAAACATAGAATTTACCATCTTTGCTACTTTTAAATGTCCAGTTTAGTAGTGTTAACTATATTTACATTATTGTACAGTAGCTGCTCTAAAACTCACTTGCAGAACTGAAACTCTATAACCCCTGAACAATGAACCATCATTTTAAAACTAGATACCTTTTCTAGATTTGGAAAAGCTCTCTCCCATTTCTTCCATGAAGGTGGACTTTATTAATTTTTTTTGAGCGAGCGCATGCACACGTGCAGGAGTGTGGGAGGGGCAGATGGAGGGAGAGAATCCCAAGCAGGTCCATGCTCAGCACGGAACCATACTCTGGGCACTCAATCTCACAACTGTGAGATCATGACCTGAGCAGAAATCCAGAGTCCCACACTTAGTTGACTAAGCCACCCAAGCGCCCTGAAAATGGACTTTAAATTGACTTTGAAAAACAAACATAAACACTCACTTAAATCGATATTTTAATTAATTAATTAACTAAAATTTAATTAATTAAATGTATAATTAAAATTTAATTAAGACTATTTAATAATAAGATCAACTGTAATTCATCTAGCTGTTTGACAGACACTTTTTTCACTGCTTTTTCCCTGCAGTCCCTTTGACATGGACAGAACAGTATTAACATCACATCATAGATGAGCAGAGGACACTCAGGTTGTCATGTCCCTGCATAGCATCCCTGAGAGAGGAAAGTTGTTATTGTTAGAAATGTGATGGATCTAGTTACTATTAAATACTTTAGGTCAGCTAATAATTTGGAAGCATAAGTATACTTCTGTTTCACTATGACACTTTGAAACTGATTAAAATTCATAAAATTCTCATTGAGGGAAAACAAATAAAAAATAGTAAGAACTACCATCCACAGGTACATCCTCCACCACCCAGTCCAAGGAGACAATACCCAATCCAGAGAAGTACTGTGTGCCTATGTGGAGTGGCAATTGAAGAAAGATGAGGAGACCAAATCACAGGAGTCTGTTAAAGTCTTCCCAAACTCTAAAAGGGACATAAATGGGACTGATATTCAGGAGCTTCCCTCATCTCTCATTGTTCTTTCCACTTTGCCATATTGGAGAGCTTTTCCCGTATCCCCACCCGTGTAAGGATTTCAAAGCAGCACAAAACTCCCCACAAGAGACTGAATTATTGTTTCTGATATCCCTCATATTAATGTCATGAAACAAAACAAAACAAAACAAAACAAAACAAAACAAAACAAAACAAAACAAAAAACAAAACCCCTCCAAAGCCAAATAATTCAAATGCTAAGTTGTATCTGACTTTGTTTCTTTATTTGTTGTTAGGCACAGTCCTGAAGAGAATGTATATACTCTTTGAGGGCAGGGTCTATGTCCTATGTGTTATTATATCCCTCAGACTTTCTCAGTATATGGTTTATTGTGGAGAGATAAGAAGGTATGAAAAATAAGTGGAAAATTGGCTCATTTAGAATCCCTTAAAAACTCTCTGATTTCTGCTCCAAATGTACAGTTCCGTATCCAGCTTCCACCACCACCAAAGCAATGTTTAGAAAGGGTGTTGTAGAATGGAAAAGCAAGCTAGAAGTCTTAAAGTAAGAAATATGAACTTTTCCTTTTTATCCCTTTTACAAATTCTCTAAGGATTTATAAAATTTACCTATACAATCTACCTCAGATAATGACTTCTGAATGCTATTCAGAAATTGGCCAGTTGTGCCAGATAAAAATCATCTGAGATCACAATGCAAATCAGTCATCAAAAATGTATAATAGAGACCTAGAATTTATATAAATTCTACTAAGCACTTATTTTATATGAAAGAGGAATACATTCCACAGCACATACATAATTAAATGTAAATGTATGCTGAAAAAGCTCATAATCATGAAAAATACATACCCTGATGGACTACTTTTATTTGGCAACCTTTTCCTTCCAATATCTATCTTAATATTCAGGAGTAGATTAGAAATTATATCTACAGTCCCAACTCTTTCTATGAAATATGTATAAGAGTAGGTATAGATAATTTATTTTCCTTCAGCTGTCCATGGAAATGGATAATTGCATCTTTCTGAAAACTTAGTGAAGCCATTAGGTCTCTTCTAACCTTTAACTGTACCTATATAGACTTTAATATCATCAGCTAGTACAATTTACGCACTATTATTTGAAGGTGCTCATCCCATTTCTCTGGCGTCTTTTACGTTGTTGTAACATTTACACAAAGTATTAGTACATATGGCTTTATTGCTTCACTTAAGTAAATCCTTTAGTGACAAAAGAATATTCTTTTCAAAAGAATAAAAGTTTTTCCTATATAAATAAAAATAAAATGATGATAAAAATGTCTATACTTTCTGTTCAATTTTTCTATAATTCTAAAACTACCCTAAGAAATAAAATCAATTAATTAAAAAAGTAAAATAGAGGCACCAGGGTGGCTCAGTCAGTTAAGCATCTGACTCTTGGTTTTGGCTTAGGTCATGGTCTCACGGTTCATGAGTTCGAGCCCCACATCAGGCTCTGTGCTGGCAATGAGGAGCCTGCTTAGGATTCTCTTTCTCTCTACCCCTCTCTGTTTCTCTCTCTGTCCCAAAAGTAAACATTTAAAAATCAAATAAATTCATGTAGAAACTTTTTTTTTAGAGTATTACTTAAACTGGAAGAGATGTGGGAGGAGAATAGTTTAATAACCTTGCAGTTAATTATTTTACAGGGCACTGCCTTTTATTCTCCCTAAGTATAGGACAAAGGAAAAAGACTTAGACTGCCATTAGAGAGAAGTAACTTGTATAAAAGAAACAGTATAATGATTAGTTAGTAGTATTGAAGAAGATTTTTAGCTGAAACTTCCAGAATTTCATATCCTAAGGAATTTAAAGAAAGGTGCAGGTAATCAATTGTCTGGTATAGCTTAGCTTAATCTTGCCTAGAGGCAAGGAGATAAATTAGTCAAAACTAGGAAAGTTGATCCAATCTCGTGTGACTGATTCTGTATTTGCTAGGCTGGGTCCCTTAGCCCATTAGAAAATGAGGGCTTTATGAATTTAAGGTCACAAGTCTAATTCTTATTTCAACCTGTTAGTTTCCCTTTCTTCAGAGATCATAGACTCTACTCCTAACCTTCAAATTTTATCTTGCAACTTTTACCCAGTGACAAAGAAGATAATCCAATGGCCAAATACCTAGTCAGCCCACAAATCTCTAGAAGATGCCTCATTGAGAGATTGATTCTCAAAACCAAAGGGAGATGCAAAGAAGAGGTGGCTCATTATAATTTTTTTGTTTGTAAAAAACATAGAAAGGCTAAAATTAACCTATCAAATTCTGATTCACATCAAGAAAAGAGAGAAACTTCAGAGGCTTGTTCTTTCTCTTTCAGTGACTTATACTGAATGATTTTGAATTTTGCTTCTTACCTAATGTCTTCATTCCTGATGAGTAAGAAATCTCTCAACTGTATTAACTGAACCTACCAAAATATTTTGGTTTGAAAAATAAATCATTTGGGGAAAAATGAATGCATTCCCTTTTATTTTTGAATAATAGAGTCTCTTTAATCACTGGCTATAAGAAAATGAAAACACATGAACTAGTTAATATTATAAATAATACAGTAAATCCCCACCGTGTAAAGTAGTGCAAAATCTATATTTCATGAAGTAACCATAATTCAAATACATAAATCTCTTCTATTAAAAAATAACTTGCAAACATAATGACTTCTGTCAGCACATATTTGGCATCTTCTATTCACACGCTAATTGTGATCTGTGAATCATCATTTTGGTAGATGTGGCCATACACTGTTTCTTTTTGTTGATAAAATAAAAATTTACCTCAGGAATGACTTGCTTATTGGGAAAACTGAATTGTCTTAAGCTTGGGACTTGGAAAATCAATAATTGGAAAGATAAATGTTTGGGGTCTTAATGAAAAGCAAGTTTAATAAAATCCTCTCTAAGATCCTGAGGCATCGTCTAAATTTATAGAAGTGGTAACTAAGTGTTCAAAGACTGAGCAGACTGGAGAGGGCCTGAAAACCTGGTTCAAGGCCTTGAAATATTTGTCTCTTTACAGTGATAAATGAGTTTTAATCAATTTGACTATAGAAATAGAACCAAAAGGGGCATTATTTTAAATGGTATCGATAATCAAGGAGGAAAATTGTGATATTAAGTGCTCACCATCTTTTTCAGTAGTCCCATGAGATGAACTCAAGATAGGAGCAAAAAGAACTTGATTATCACATACCAGTTTGCTCATATTTATATATAAAATAGTCTCAAAGTACAGTTTATTCTTACAGAAACTTGTCTCCTTGGAAAAAGGGTTCATACAATTCATCTTTAGAACCTGGCCTAATGTTTTATAGAGCCATATGTTAATTATGTTATTGTGAATGACTAATTAATTAATTCCTTATAATTATGAGTATAATAAATCACATTTATAATATCCTTGATATACATATAATCATATAAAAGGCTATAATTATTATAACAATGAATTTCAGTCTATATTTTATATGTCACAAATGTCTAACTTAATATTATATTTATGTAACATCTTGGGAGTTTATATTTAAATGTCCATATTTATCTTCAAGAGTTCACCAATAATGTATAATCAATGTGTACAGGCAAGTGATTTCCTAAGCATTTGAATGAAAAAATATTTTAGATTATGCTTATAAAATGTCAAACAACAGGGAATTTGAATTGGCACCAGTAAATAGCAAAGTATTTCCCTATTTCCATAGCCCTTCTCCGCAGATTTTCTTATCAGACTCATTATCCCAGCTCAGAGTTGCAGCATATTGACTGTCTCTAGGCAGCCTGTGAATAGGAACAAAAAAATTCTCAAATCTTTAGTCACCATAGGACCTAGGTCACGTTTCACCCCCAAGTCACATATAGGACAAAAAGACATGAAATTATAATGTGATCACTAGTAATGTTTCTGAAGTTCCAATTTAGGTCTTTCACAGCCATTTATTAATTGTTTTATAAGTATAACTTTAATTCCAA
>NW_024412395.1:91917835-91932781 GCF_014898765.1 Herpailurus yagouaroundi
AGGGAGGGAGGGAGGGAGGGAGAAAGGGAGGGACTAAACATTTAAAATGAATACATTTAAAATAACTACTTTTATATATATAACACATGGATCAGAATCCATATGAAAATTGGAGACATGTCCTATATTAATCAGCTCAATGCAATTATAAGTAAACTTAATTGGAATTGGGATTTAAAGCTTACTTAGAGCGTGTAACTAATTAATAGAATTTTCAGCTCACTCAGCATGTGACTTCTTCAACGATAAGCTAAAGTTATGAAAATAAATACTTAAAATGGCTACGTATATGATTTTTAAATTACTCTCTATGTTTTTGGAGCAATTAGTGAACTGAACATAGTACCTGAGACTCTGATCTGAAGAATGGCTATAATATGATAGAAAAAAGTGACTGTAAGTTAAAATATTGATACAATAAGCAATTGCTGTAAGTGAACTTTTATACTACTCTAACTTTTAGAATGTAACTAAAAATTAATTTTTAGAAAACTTTTCAAAATAGTTACATGAAAATATTTGCTATTTTTAAAAGTTTGTTATGACTACCAATGCTCTGTTGGTTTTCAATACATACTAATATTGAAATTCTCTTTTTTATCATAATGATCCTCCCTGCTAACTGAGCTGATTACTTTAATCAGTTTCCATATTCAGTATATATTTTTTATTCTTTGGAATCTAAAAAATAGTTATGTTTGAATGTTGCTGGAGGTGAAGTAGGTGGGGGGTGGGCTAGATGGGTGATGGGTATTAAAGAGGGCACTTGCGATGAGCACTGGGTGTCACATGTAAGTGATGAATTTAAATTCTACTCCTGAAACCAATATTACACTATATGTTGACCACCTAGAATTTAAATGAAAACTTGAAAATTAAAAAAAAAGATTAAAAACTTATGTTTGGAAGTTCTTTAGTCTTCTCCTCTTTACCTCTTCTCCAAAAAGATGGCTCTTTATTCCAAACATATTTTTCTAACTCTAAACTTTAACTACTTTCCCAAACCTTAAACTAGACCTAGATATCTTTTGGTTTCCTGGCACCATTGGTTGTTCTCATGTTCCAATGCCCTGGATCTACTTTTGTCTGAATTTGCATTCTAACTTTAAATTATGTACATTCCTGTTAACAGAAACCCATGGGGGAGGAAAAGGAAAAAAAAAAAAAAAAAGAGGTTAGAGTGGAAGAGAGCCAAAGCATAAGGGACTCTTAAAAACTGAGAACAAACTGAGGGTTGATGGGGGGTGGGAGGGAGGGGAGGGTGGGTGATGGGTATTGAGGAGGGCACCTTTTGGGATGAGCACTGGGTGTTGTATGGAAACCAATTTGACAATAAACTTCATATATTGAAAAAAAAATTATGCACATTCCTCAAACACTACCTAGAAACTTCTGCTTCTGTGTACTGCTCCATATTTGCCATATTACAGCACAGGAATATTGTGACTATAGAGCAACATCCTGAAGTCATGGATTTAAGGTTTATGTAGATTTTTGTAGGTGTTTTTAATATCTACTCTATACTCAGTACAGTTGCCCTCCCTACATCCTACAACTCCCCAATTACTTTGCAGTTCCCACTCGCCAAAAATAATTCCATTATCTTCAGCTAAAATTTCTTGGGCACCACCTTCTTCAGAACCTAATGTAACGTAATGATACATTTTTATACTTTGAAAAATTAGGTGTTTTAAAGAGAATTTAAAGAAAATAAAAAGTCATTAAGCATTTTCCTATATAACCAAAATAATTATTAATATATTGGCAGAAAGCTTTAGAGAGAAACTTGGGACATATTCTGAAGCTTCTTTTTCTTTCCATAAGAAACTATAGGACTTCAAATAACCTATTTTCCACACTTAAGGAAAATATCCTTTTGTTTTATGCATTATATTGAACACAAGTTCTATTGTGTACATTAAGCAGCATCTGACCATATACTTATAAAATCTAAGCGTGTCTCAGGGCTATTCAAGCAAATAATTTCAGTTCTCCAAATTAGGTATTTATTTCAATATTATATTTGATGTTTGCACTTTTTTTTATCAGAGTAGATCCCTAAGCAGAAGAAATTTCTTTAATTTACTTGATATGTGTTCAAATTTCCCCCCTAACTTCAAGGGCCTAAAGTAAGTTTTGAATGAATAAATAATCAAATGCATGAATTTGCAATGTAAAATTCATATGTTCAGTTAAAATATTATATGTACAGATTTCTAGCATATGTTCCCATTGTATGTGTATTTTAGTTTTTCCCTGCCCAGTAGTTATTTTGTATCAACCATGTTTCTAGGCCTTGATTTTCCTTTTGGTACCCCCTAGGAGGCACTCTGCTGACAAAGGAAAAAATGAGATTGCAGGTCAGGAGATACATATTTTATTTCTAGCTCTGCCACTAACTGAGGTACTTTGGACAAATCCTTGGACCCTGTAGTTTACAAATTCATAAACTCGGAGGATAGGATGCTATTTAGCTCTTAGTGGCTATGGCAGACTGTATTTTCCCAAAATGGTTGTAACAATATCTTCCATCCAACCTCCCTTCTACAACATGATCTTGACATTCCCATCAAGAGGTGAGGTCTAGGATCCCTCTCCCTGATCTCAGTGGGCTTGAGACTCACTTGTTACTATTAGATGTTGCGGCATCTGAGTAGTAACATCTGAGGCTTGGTGTAATTCAGGGTTGGTTTCCTGAAACACTTGCCCTGGAGCCTTGAGCTATCGTATAAGCTCTTGCCAGCCCTGAGTCCATTATGCTTTAAAGAAGCCCAAACTAGATCACGTAGAAAGATCATACAGAGAAAACCATATAACCCTCAACTATTTCAACTTCCCACTGTTCATAACCTATCTCTGAATATAGCTACATGAGAGACTCTAAGCTAAAGTCATTCAGCCAAGGTGTTCCTGAATTCCAGAGACACAGAAAATATGAAATAGGATAATTTTTGTTTTAAGCTACTATATTTTTAAATGGTTTTTAGGCAACATTTGTATACATGAGGTAAAGAAAACTATTTTATGCCACGAAGTGTTTCTTTATTATTTGAAAAAAATAAAATCCAATCTTTTTATTTGACTACATAAATATTTTTGGCACAAATATATTAGCTAAGTGCCTTGAATTGTTTCAGGGAAGCATGCTATAATAATAATCTTATTTACTAGATCATGGGTCCACTGAGAAAGAGAAGGTGTATTTGAGTTAAATTAGGTGCAATTTCTTTTTTTAATTTTTTTAACATTTATTCATTTTTGATAGGGACAGAGTGTGAGCAGGGGAGGTGCAGAGAGAGAGGGAGACACAGAATCTGAAGCAACTCCAGGCTTTGAGCTGTCAACACCAGAGAGTGCAGGGCTTGAATTCATAAACCATGAGATCAGGACCTGAGCCGAAGTTGGATGCTTAACTGACTAAGCCACCCAGGCGCCCCAAATAGGGTGCCTTTTCTAACAGCATCATGAGAATAGGATCACCTGAAACTGAAAATACCATTTCCAAGGGCTACAGACTGAGTGTGTATAGCCTGATTTCTATTCCTTTGTAGCTTTCAATCCTGGCTTCCTTGAATCTTCACCAATGAAGTCTCTATTAAGAATTTCATTATGTATCTTAAAAGAGTCATGAGCTAAGTATGATTGAGATAATATATTCCATCATAACCCCCCAAAAAAATCTAAATATAGTCCTATGAGATCCAATAGTTTTGTTTTATTTTCTGTTTTTATACATTGCATTAGTGTGGCTCTCCCATATGTTAATTATCTCCTAAGGGATACGACTGTCATATTTATGAATGAATTCTTCCTGCTTACTAAATATCTTCCTGATAATAGATGCTCAATAGATGTTTAATGACTGAGTAAAAGCCTATAAGAAAGAATGATTCATTAGAGTGTGACTTTAAAAATGAATTACACAGAATATGTACCTATTAAATTTTGGTCAAGAGGATACAATAAGTTATAGTTTAAGACACTGACACTAAGTAATGCCAACCCACTGTCTGTAAGTTCTGGGCTGGGATGTGTTAGGACAGACAGAGTTTCATAAACCAGAACTGAAATAAGACAGCATCTGTCAATATCTCAGGACAATAGTTCCAAAATGCCATTTAAAAACTAGTTTTGAATAGAGGGCCAGAGAATTGCAAAACAACTGGAATGGGAGAGATTAGCATATGAGAAAAAGAGAAAAGGTCATAGGAGATCACATTAAAAATGAATCTAAAAAAACAAAATTCTACCATATTCGAAAATTTTTAATATTAAAGAAGACAGCCAACCAAACATACAAATGTTAACAAGACAAGTTCATATAAAAACCCAATAAGAAATCATAGAAATAAAAGTTATAGTTATAAAAAACTAAACAGAGTACATGCTAGACTAAGATATAAATTGATATTAAGGAATTAATCCAGAACATGGAAAAAAAATTAATGAGATACAAAAATATCAAGAGGTACAAGTCTATCTAGCAATACTGTCAAAAATAAGAAGTTGGAGGAAATTTCACTGACTGAAAATATCGATTGAATACCTACTATATTCTAAGCACTTGATATAACAATGAAAGAGTAGAGAAAAATCTTTATTGGATTTGGATTTTAGGAAGATAAGGTGGCAAACAAATATACAACTAAATGTGTAAGGTGTATAAATAATTCGTACTATGAAGAAATTTAAAGCAGGGTAGGAGAACAGAAGTGAGAGAAGAGTGATATTTGAGATAAGATGGTCAAAGAGGGACTCTGATACAGTGAAGCTTATGGAGAGACTGGAACACCTTGACAGTGTAAACCTTGCAAATACTTGGGAGAAGACTCTTCTGAAAACAGAACCACAAAAGGCAAAAATAGTTTGGGTATATTTGAAGAATAATAAAAGGGTCTATATGGCACAGAAAATATTTGAAGAAATTATAAACAAGAATTTCCAGAATGAAGAAAATCATGAGACCACAGATTGATAGTGCCCTCTGAAGGCAAAGAAGTATAAATTTACTTTGACACACTATATATTTACTATAGACCCACTGAGTGAAACTGAAGAACTTGAACAATAAAGAGAAAATTCTAAGTGTCATCAGAGAGAAAATTCAGACTGCTTATCCTCAATGAAGTTTCAAATAGAGGCCAGTACACAAATCAGAACTATTTTGAAAGTGAAGATGAAAAACTGCAACCTAGATTTTTATAAAAATGAACAGAGAACATACTGAGGGTTGCTGGAGGGGAGGTGCTTAGGGAGATGGGCTAAATAAGTGATGGGCATTAAAGAGCGCACTTGTTGGGATGAGCCCTGGGTGTTATATGTAAGTGATAGATTACTGGATTCTACTCCTGAAACCAGTACTATACTGTATACTAAGTAACTGGAATTTAAATAAATAATTTTTTAAATGAAAATACATTAAAAAAATAATGTATTGTGAAGTTAGCTAACATACAGTATAGTCTTGGCTTCAGGAGTAGATTCCTGTGATTCATTACTTACATGATGTGCTCATCCCAATAAGTGCCCTCCTCAATGCCCATCACCCTTTTGCCTTGTCCCCCCAAACTCCCACCACCATCAACCCTCAGTTTGTTCTCTGTATTTAAGAATCTCTTATGGTTTGCCTCCCTCTCTGTAACTTATTTTTCCTTCCCTTCCCCTATGGTCTTAAGTTTCTCAAATTCCACTTATGAGTGAAAACATATGATATCTTTCTCTGACTGATTTATCTCACTTAGCATAATTCCCTCCAGTTCCATCTACATTGTTGCAAATGGCAAGATTTCATTCTTTTTCATCACCAAGTAGTATTCCATTGTGTGTGTGTGTGCATGCGTGTGCATGCGTGTGTGTGTGTGTGTATACATCTTCTTTATCCATTCATCAGTTGATGGATTATCCATTCATCAGTTGATGGACATTTGGGCTCTTTCCATAATTTGGCTATTGTTGAGAACACTACTATGAACACTGAGGTACTTGTGCCCCTACGAATCAGCACTCCTGTATTCTTTGGATAAATTCCTAGTAGTGCTATTTCTAGGTCATAGGGTAATTCTATTTTTAATTTTTTGAGGTGGTATATGTAAGTGATTAATCACTGACTTCCACTCCTGAAACCAATACTATACTGTATATTAAATAACTTGAATTTAAATAAATAAATTTAAAAAAAATGAAAAATATATTTTTTATTCAATGGTGAGACAAATTAAAGATATTTTTCAGCAAAAAAAAGTTAAGATTTGTTTACCACCCATGGATGTATGCTAAAGACAAAAGAAGACAGAGGAGGAAAAGGAGGAGAAGGAGGAGAAGGAAGAGAAGGAGAGGATGAAGAAGGAGGAGGAGGGAGGAGGTGGAGGGGGAAGGAAGACAATAATAGGATATTGGAAACAGTACATGCAACAATTGATAGCATGTCAATAAATTCAGTTAACTAGTTACTGAAAAAAAAGGTTTATATGAAAATGTAAGACTAAAACTATTGACAATAACATAATGGAAAGTTAAATCACATTAATGGTATGCATTATATTTAGAAGGAAAACAAAACTAATGAATGAGAAAAGTACTTAAACCTTTTTTTTTTTAAGTTTAACCTGGTACGTGTGAAGTATATGACTATTTTCAAGTCGTAGTAGTAGCAGCAGCAGCAGCAGCAGCAAAAATATTGATTAAAAGATTTAACTTATAAATTCTGTTGATTTAGGGCATCCTAAATATGTACTACTTGGAGAGAAGTAGTGTGGGTACTATATTAGTTAGAAGAAGACTATCTATGTTAAAGTAACAACCAGACCCTAATGTCAGTGGGCTAGCCCAATGAAAGCTTATTTTTCACCCATTAAATGTCTGATATGATTAGGTGACTCTTTTTGGTAGCTTTCCTTCAATGATGATTCAACAATTCAGTCTACATTCATTTTCCAACTCAACCGTCTTGAAATTTGCTTCCAGTCACAAGGTCAGGAGAGCTCAAGGTCCGGAAAACTTGAAGTGAAAAACAGAAACGAATAGCTACTCTGGAATATACCTAAGGCAATAAGTCAAAGTAAGCAAGAACATTATAGGAGTACATTTGTTGGACACAGAGTAAGCCCATAGGATGACACTGTTCTTGAAATATTTGAATGAGGAAACCATAGAATTCAGTAACATGCATCCTTAGCCATAACTCTAAAATAAATTTACTGATTAACAATTTTGTGAGTTAATTTTTATATATACAGAATTTTGACTATAATGAAATATAATTACATTATTTATCAGTTATCTTTATCAATAGTGCTTAGTCATGTGGTTACTTAAAATTTTCAGGGTAAGTTTATTTTTGTGTCATGGAAATAAAGGTGTAAAAGAAATCTCAGTTCTTCTAATATTTGTTCTCTTTTGCTTATTATTATTTTTCAAATTTTTGAAATTGACCACATACTCCAGTTTTGCAATGACTTCTGTTTTTCTTTCTTTCTACAACTCATGTCCCAAACACTGAAAAGTGTGTGTTTGTGTATCAAATTATACTCACCTGAGTCTTAGAAAATATTTATTTATGATTTCATAATCTACACTGCAACTTGTCAAAGAATATACATTTAAAACAAAACATGTTTGGGGCGCCTGGGTGGCTCAGTTGTTTAAGCATCCAACTTCAGCTCAGGTCATGATCTCACAGTTTGTGTGTTCGAGCCCTGCGTTGGGCTCTGTGCTGACAGCTCAGAGGCTGGAGCCTGCTTCGGAATCTGTGTCTCCCTCTCTCTTTGCCCCTCCCTTGCTCATGCTCTGTCTCTCTCTGACTCAAAAATAAATAAAACATTAAAAAAATTTTAAAAACATGTTTAAGGTAATGTTTAAATATTTTTATTTAACTATATTCATTTGATATGCTAAAATAACAGTGCTATATGTACCCACTGGACAAAGAAAATATTTTTTATTTGTTTAATGGTGCAGGTAGTTTGAAGCTAAACTTCTTTTAATGTGAAACATCATACTTTTCTAACCTAATAAACTGGGGTAAACCACCAAAATGATAAACCAAAATCTAAGGAAACCACAGTTTATTTAAGAGAAAACATGGCAAAAATCCCTTTGATTTAAACTCTGCTAATCTTTTTTAATTTTAATATTTGGCCATTTATATATATTTCTTTCCAAAGAAGTTTTACATCATTGCTACATAGCAAACTTAAATGACATTGTTTTCTAATTTACAAAACATTAATAACAAGAAGTAATAACAAGAAGGTAGCTTTTAACCTCTGTTTTCTTCCTTTTATAGATATTAAAATGCTGAATTTTTTTAGTGTGATTAAGATTAGACACCTGGGTATTAACTAGAGAATTTGTGAACTCATTCATTTTATTCTTAGTAGATATTTGACATAAAGTACATTAAAATGGAATTTGTGTTTGAGTGCAAATTAGACTTGGTCTGTTAGTATTGGTCTTAGTTAGACTTAAAGATGGCATAGCTTATCTTTAGGTCTTTCAGATTCCTAGTGATCCACAATATTCCCCCTCAGAAGGGTTTCTACTTTTTTAGCACAAATTGCTGAAGTAGGGTCTAAGTAGACAAAGAGATGTTTATTTCTGCCTACTAAAATTTTAGGAATAAAATACAGATAAAGTAACATAATGCCTTTAGTTTACTTATTGTTTCCCTTTAAATTCTGGGGAATGACATTCAAATAATAATATTTTTTTAAGTTTTTATTTTAATCATTCAGTGCTCATCACAACAAGTGCACTCCTTAATCGCCATCACCTATTTCACTCCCACCCACCTCCCCTCTGGTAACCATCTGTATAGCTTTCTGTTGCTGAATTTGTCTCTCTCTTTTTTTTTTCCTTTTGCTCATTTGTTAGTTTTCTTAAATTTCACATATGAGCGATATTATATGGTATTTACCTTTCTCTCACTGACTTATTTCACTTAGCATTTTTTTTTTTTTATTTCCTTAAGTAATCCGAACCCAACATGGAGCTCCAACTCACAAGCCCAAATCGAGTTGCATACTTTATGGACTGAGCCAGCCAGGTGCCCCTATTTCACTTAGCATTATACTCTCTAGCTCTATCCATGTCATTGCAAATGGCAAGATTTAATTCTTTTTATGGCCAAATAATATTTCATTGCATATATATCACATCCTTTTCATCCATTATCAATGGATGAACACTTGGGCTACTTTCATATCTAGACTATTGTTGATAATGCTGCTATAACATAGCATAGGGGTGCATATATCCCTTTGAATTAATGTTCTCGTATTCTTTGGATAAATGTTCAGTAATGCAATTGCTGGGTCATAAGGTAGTTCTATTTTTAACCTTCTGAGGGACCTCCATACTATTTGCCACAGTGGCTGCACCAGTTTGCATTCCCACCAACAGTGCATGAGTGTTCCTTTTCTCTGCATTCTCGCCAATACCTGTTGTGTCTCATGTTGTTGATTTTAGCCAGTCTGACACGTGAGGTGATATCGCAGTTTTGATTTGCATTTTCCTGATGATAAGTGATGATCATCTTTTCATGTGTCTATTAACCATTTGGATGTCTTCTTTGCAGAAATGCCTGTTCATGTCTTTTGCCTTTTTTTAATTGGATTATTTGTTGTTTGAATGTTGAGTTTGATAACTTCTTTATAGATTTTGTATATTAACCCTTTATCAGATATGTCATCTGAAAATATCTTCTCCCATTCCACAGGTTACTTTTTAGTTTTGCTGACTTTTTTTTTTTTTTTTTTTGCCTTGCAAAAGCTTTTCATTTTGATGTAGTCTCAGTAGTTCATTTTTGCTTTTGTTTCCTTTGCCTCAGGAGACCTACGTAGAAAAAGTTCCTATGTCCAGTGTCATAGAAATTACTGCCTGTGCTCTTTTCTAGGATGTTTATGGCTTCATGTCTCACATTTAGGTCTTTATCCATTTTTAATTCATTTTTGTATATGGCATAAGAAAATGGTACAGTTTCATTCTTCAGCATGTTGCTGTACAGTTTTCCTAACACCACTTGTTGAAGACACTGTCTTTTTTCCATTGGATGTTATTTCCTTCTTTGTCAAAGATTAATTGACATATAATTGTGGGTTTATCCATTGATCTGCGTGTCTGTTTTTGTGCCAGTACCCCACTGTTTTGATTACTACAGCCTTGTAATATAACTTGAAGTCCAGAATTGTGATGCCTCCAGATTTGCTTTTCTTTTTCAAGAATGCTTTTACTATTCATAATTATTTTGTGGTTCCATACAAATGTTAGGAATGTTTGTTCTAGTTCTATGAAAACTGCTGATGATATTTTGATAGGGATTACATTAAATGTGTAGATTGCTTTGAGTAGTATAGACATTTTAACATTTGTTCTTCCAATTCATAAGCATGGAATGTATTTCCATTTATTTGTGTCATCTTCAGTTTTTCTCATCAGCGTTTTATAGTTTTCAGAGTACAGGTCTTTCACCTCTTTGCCTAGGTTTATTCCTAGGTATCATTATTTTTTGGTGCAATTGTAAATGGAATTGTTTTCTTAATTCTCTTTCTGCTGCTTCTTTAGTTGTGTATAGAAAGGCAACAGATTTCTGTACACTGATTTTTTACTTTGCGACTTTACTGAATTTGTTTTTCAGTTCTGGTAGTTTTTACTGGAGTTTTTCAAGTGTTCTATATATATATTATTATGTCATCTGCAAATACGGGAAGTTTTACTTCTTCCTTATCAAAGGATGCTTTTTATTTCTTTTTGTTGTCTGATCGTCATGGCTAGGACTTCCACTACGATGTTAAATAGTGAAGTGTTGACATTGGGCATCCTTGTCTTGTTCCTGATCTTAGGGGAAAGGCTCTCAGTTGTCCCCACTGAGGATAATGTTAGCTGTGGTTGTTTCATATATGGCCTGTATTATATTGAGGTATGTTCCCTCTATACCCACTTTGTTGAGGGTTTTTATCATGAATGGGTATGTTGTATTTGTCAAATGTTTTTCTGTGCCTATTCAAATGATCATATGGTTCTCATCCTTTCACTTATTGATGTGATGTTTCACATTGATTTGTGAATATTGAACCACACTTGCAACCCAGGAATAAACCTCACTTGATTGTGGTGAATGATTTTTTAAATATATTGCTGGATTTGGTTTGCTAGTATTCTGTTGAGGACTTTTGCATCTATAGATATTAGCCTGTAGTTCTCTTTGTGTGTGTGTGGTGTCTTTATATTTTTTGGGTATCAGGAAAATGCTTGCATCGTAGAATGAATTTGGAAGCTTTCCTTCCTTTTCTATTTGTTGGAATAGCTTGAGAAGAACAGGTATAACTCTTCTTTAAATGTTTGGTAGAATTCACCTGTGAAGCTATCTGGTCCTGGACTTTTGTTTGGTGAGAATTTTCTGATTACTCATTCAATTTCTTTGTTGGTAATCAGTCTGTTAAATTCTATTTCTTCCTGTTTCAGTTTTGGTAGAATGTATGTATATATATATATATATATATATATATATATATATATATATATATGTATATGTGTATGTATATGTATAATGTATATACATATTTGTATATGTATACATGTACAATGTATATACATATATATGTATATGTATGTGTGTATATATATATGTGTGTGTGCCAATTTGTTGGCATATAGTTTTTCCTAATATTCTCTTACAATTGTTTGTATATTTGTGGTGTTGGTTGTTATTTTTACTCTCTCATCTGTGATTTTATTTGGATCCTTTCTCTTTTTTTCTTGAAAAGTCTGGCTAGAGGTTCAATTTTATTCATTTTTTTTTAAATAACTAGCTCCTGATTTCATTGATCTGTTCCATTGTTTTATCAGTTTGTATATCATTTATTTCTGCTCTAATATTTATTATTTCATTCCTTCTGCTGGTCTTAGGTTTTGTTTGTTCCTCTTTTTCTAGATTCTTTAGGTGTTAGGTTAGGTTGTTTACTTGAGATTTTTCTTGCTTCTTGAAATAGAGTTATATTGCTATAAACTTCCCTCTTAGAACCACTTTGCTGTGTTCCAAAGGTTTTGGACCACTGTGTTTTCACTTTATTATGTTCCCATGTACTTTTTATTTCTTCTTTTATTTCCTGGTTGACCTATTCATTGTTTAGTAGTATGTTATTTAACTTCCATATATTTGTGGTTCTTTTCAAATTTTTTCTTGTAGTTGACTCCTAGTTTCATAGTGTTGTGGTCAGAAAAGATACATGGTATGACTTCTATCTTCTTGAATTCGTTGAGGCTTGTTTTGTGACCTAATATATGATATATTCTGGAAACTGTTCCAGTGCACTCAAAAAAATGTGTGTCCTGCTGTTTTAGGATGAAATATTCTGAATATATCTGTTAAATCCATCTGGTCCAGTGTGTCATTCAAAGCCATTGTTTCCTTGTTGATTTTCTGCTCAGATGATCTGTCCATTGATATAAATGGGGTGTGCAAGTCCCCTACTATTATTTTATTATTATAGATTATTTCCTTTATGTTTTTTAATTGTTTTTTTTTTTTGTATTTGGGTACTCCACCTTGGTTGTATAAATATTTACAATTGTTGTGTCTTCATGTTGAATTGTCCACTTTATTATTATATAGTGTCCTCCTTTGTCTCTTGTTACAGTCTTTGTTCTGAAGTCTATATTCTCTGATATAAGTATTGCTACTCTAGCTTTCTTTTGATATCCATTTGATTGATAAATGTGTCTCTGTCCCCTCACTTGTAATCTGCAGGTGTCTTTGTCAGGTCTGAAATGAGACTCTAGTAGGCAGCATATGGATGGGTCTTATTTTTATCTATTCTGTCACCCTATGTATTTTGTTTGGAGCATTTAGTCTATAAACATTCAAAATTATCACTGATAGGTATGTATTTATTGCCATTTTATTACTTACTTTGTAGTTGTTTCTGAAGATTTTCTCTGATCCTTTGTCTTTCTCCCTTTTATGGTTTGCTGATTTTCCTTAGTGATATATTTGGATTTCTTTCTCTTTGTTATTTGAATATTTATTAATGGTTTTTGATTTGTGGTTACCATTACATTTGTGTATAACATCTTCTGCATATAGCAGTCTATATTAAGTTGATAGTTGTTTAAGTTTGAACTCTTTCTTTACTCTTCCTACATTTTAGGTATATGGTGTCATATTTTACATCCTTTTATTTTGTGAGTTCCTTGACTGATTTTTTACAGAAATATTCATTCTTACTGCTTTTGTATTTCTATCTTCATACTGACATTTTTGGCCTTTCCTTTCCACTCAGAGTCCCCTTTTAAATTTCTTGCAGTGCTAGTTTAGAGTTTATGAACTCTTTTATTTTAGTCTGGGAAATTTTTGGTCTCTTTTCTATTCTTAATGATAGCCTTGATAGATAGAATATTATTGGCTGCAGGATTTTTCACATTTATCACTTTGAATAAACCATGCCACTCTTTTCTGCCTTGGAAAGTTTCTGCTGAAAAATCTGCTGATATCCTTATGTGGTTTCCTTTGTATGTAACCATCTCCTTTTATCCTGCTGCTCTTAATATTTTATTTTTTTATTGCTATATTTTGCCTTTTTCATTGCAATATGTCTTGGTGTGAATCTGCATTTGTTGTTATTGTTTGGGGCTGTCTGTGCCTCCTGGTCTTGATTCCATTTCTTTCCCCAGATTAAAAACATTTCAGCTATTTCAGATAATCTTAAATGAGTTGGTTTGATGTGTTCAATGTTATCATTTTTCTTTTGCATGACTGATTTTAAAAGATTTCTATTATGCAGGAAAAGTTTTATTATGCATAGGTCATAAAAATATTCTCAGAGGAATATATTTACCATTTTAGGCAAAGTCTACTAAAAAATAAAATTCCTTGTAATTTTTGGAACCACTAACATTTCCCAAAAGCAGTGTGAAATCATGGTACAAAGAGCACTGTATTTGCAATAGAAAATTAGAGTTTATTGCAGGTTTTGACACTTGTTGATCTGAGGCATAATAACTTAATAATCACTTAACCTTTTGCATCTATAAAATGGGATGGAGGTGCATTTTAATACACATAGCAGGGAAATACATTATACAACTAAAAATACTAATTATTATTATTGTTTTAACTTTAGATAGTATTTTATTAAATCAAAGTTACTAGCTTGAAATAAATCATCAGTGTATCATTATCATATAATCAGTGAATTTCTGGCATTTTTTCTCTCCCACACACCCACTTCTATCTTTTGGAAATGTAATTAGCCCTTTCCTGTGAGGAAAACATTTTGTGGCTTAGAGACGTTTGACCTTTTATTCTCTTGCCAATAGTAAAACTTCAATTGGAGTGCCTGTCACACTGGCCCTAGTGTTTTCTAAAATAGAGAAACACTTTAAGATTTTAATCTTGAACATTAATCTATCTACAATATTCATTCCATAATTAATATTTCACTATACTTAATTTATCCATCTATCCTCCCCATCCTTGCATCAATGAATCTTATATTATAATGCATTTAAGTTATAGATACCATCACAGTTACTCACAATATTTCACCATATATGTTATTTGAATAGATTTCAATATTTGTTTTGCACAATTCTTAAGTGTACCATTGGTGACTGCCAGTATATACATAAAACAATGCAACCCAAACCTCTTCTATATGATATGAAATGTTATTATCTCAGAAAATTGTTCTCTCATGCCCCTTCCCATTCAATATCCACTTACATCTCTCAGCAGTAATTACTGCCCAGGTATTTTTCAGCCACAGGGTAATTTTTGCCTGATAAGCTGAAGTTTTTACTTTTGATGAAGTCTAAACTATTATTTCTCTTCTTTTATGATTAGGGCCTTCTATGACCTATCCTAAAAACCTCTGCTTATTCTAATCTCCAAAGGAGAATCTGCGTATTCTCCTTTGCTTTCTTCTCAAATCTTTATAGTTCTAATCTATA